>NW_011500941.1:65160-73151 GCF_000495115.2 Populus euphratica | reverse complement strand
GTAACCTTCTAACAAAGGATATTATTTTTGAATGGACTGAACATTATGAAGAAGCCTTTGTTAAACTTAAAAACTTGCTTACTTGTGCTCCTATCATTCAACCTCCCGATTGGTCATTACCTTTTGAAATAATATCTGATGCTAGTGATTATATCGTAGGTGCTGTTTTGGGACAAATAAAAGATAAGAAACCTTATATAATTTACTATGCAAGTAAAACTTTAAATAGTGCTCAAATGAATTATACCACTACTGAAAAAGAATTACTTGCAATAGTATTTGCATGTGAAAAACTCAGATCTTATCTTGTTGGCTCACCTGTTGTTGTTTTTAGTGATCATGCAGCATTGAAATATCTTCTTTCTAAGAAAGATTCTAAGCCTAGATTGGTGCGGTGGATTTTATTACTTCAAGAATTTGATATCACAATCAAAGATAAGAAAGGCAATGAAAATATTATCGCAGATCACTTGTCAAGATTGACAACATATTCGAAACCTGACATCACACCAATCAATAACTACTTTCCCGATGAATCTTTACTTTCTGTCTCCACAATGCCTTGGTTTGCTAATATTGTCAATTTTCTTGTTTCAGGACAATTGCCAGCTCATTAGAGTACCTAAGATAAAAGAAAGTTCTTGAATGAAGTGAAGAACTTTTATTGGGATGATCCTTATTTATTCAAATATTATCCTGATCAAATATTTTAAAAATGCATTATTGACAATAAGGTAAGTAGTGTCACTAAATTTTGTCATTCTGAGGCATGTGGGGGCCATTTCTCGTCAAGAAAGACAACTGCAAAAATCTTACAAAGTGGATTTTACTAGCCCACCATGTTTAAAGACTCACATGCATTCTGCAAGTCTTGTGAAAATTGTCAAAAGTTAGGATCTATTTCAAAACTTCACATGATGCCTTTAAATCCTATTATTGTCATTGAGATCTTTGATTGTTGGGGTATAGATTTCATGGGTCTATTCCCTCCATCATTTGGTTTCTTATACATATTAGTCGCAGTAAATTATGTTTCAAAATGGATAGAGGCAATTCTAAGTCGAAACAATGATCACAAAGCAGTGATAAAGTTTTTGAAAGAAAATATTTTGAGTCGATTTGGAGTCCCTCAAGCCATAATAAGTGATGGTGGAACACATTTCTGCAACAAGCTATTTGAGTCTTTAATGAAGAAATATGGAATCACACACAAAGTTGCCACCCCTTATCACCCTCAAACAAGTGAACAAGTAAAGCTTGCTAATAGAGAGATCAAACATATTTTGGAGAAAACAGTGAACCCTAATAGGAAAGACTGGTCTTTAAGACTTAATGATGCACTTTGGGCTTATCGAACTGCTTATAAAACATCATTAGGTATGTCACCTTATAGACTAGTCTATGGAAAACCTTGTCACTTGCCTGTGGAACTTGAACATAAAGCTTATTGGGCTATTAAAGCTTTCAATTCAAATCTGGATGATGCTAGTCAACTACAAAAATTACAAATAAATGAGCTTGAGGACATAAGAAATGATGCATATGAAAATTCAAGAATTCATAAAGCAAGAATTAAAGAGTTTCATGATAAGAAAATACTAAGAAAAACATTCAATGTTGGTCAAAAAGTCTTGCTTTATAATTCTCGACTCCATTTATTTCCTGGAAAATTAAGATCAAGATAGAGCGGTCCTTTTATTGTGAAACATGTGTATCCATATGGGGCCTATGACATCGAGAATCCTAAGAATGGCAATGTTTTCAAGGTAAATGGACATCGTCTGAAAGTTTACTTTGATAATTTTTCAGTTGAACATGACTCTATTGAATTGGGTGATCCTGTATATAAAGATTGATTTTTATTTCTTTTTTTAGTGATTTTTGCTGGTTTCTCTCACCCCGGTCAAATGGCGGATAACGGTACTCCGTGACTTAAGTCGGTTCTTTCAGTTTCCCATAATAACTGATATTTGTGTATATATTAGTGCAATTCTTCGAATCTCTCTTAGTTTCCCACAATAATTGATATTTGTGTATATATTTGTGCAATTCTTTGAATCTCTCTTCCAATTCTCATTTGAAAATGGACACTAATCTTGAAAAATTGAAAAAGTATTTTCCTGCTCTACCTCAAAATGCGATTATGAAAATTTACCGTGCTAGATGTGCAAGATTGAAATTGTTAATGAATCATGGAATTCTTGAAGATATTCATTAGTTGATTGAAGCAAAGGTCCGATTATCAGGTGAGTCCTCTAACTCCTTCATTTCACACATGCCTGGAATAGGTAAAAGCACTTTTACAAAGAAGAGTCGTGCAAAACAATTGAAAGTTTGTCATCGATGTGCTAGATGGACTTGTAATATACAATGTCGTTCTTTAGGAATGGTATCTATAAATCGTGAAGATAAAATACAATTCATTAGGGATGGCCAGAGTAAGGAGTCTTTAGATAATCTTCTATTGACTCTTGAGACGCATCCTAGTGGAGATGTGCATCGTGTAATTCATGATTTATGGCCATTATTTCATAAAGAACATGATCAACTTAGTCTTAGGAATATGACTAAAAAAGACCTTGTCTGCCAGTTTTTAAGAAAATTGGATGGGAAGTCTATCCCCGACCCATAGAGGGTGTTTAAGCCGTTCTTGAACGTAAAACCAAGGGAAGATGTGAGCCACAATTACAACAACCTGTACATACATATGCTTTTTCAAAAGTAAATAAATAAACAAATAAAAAGAGAGAGAGAGTGTGTGTGAGACTCTAGCTGGCCTACATATAGGTGTTATGATTGCCTTTCTAATTTCTCATCTATAAAACCCTCTCTTCCTTCCTTTCATTTTTACTCAACCCATACATTTAACAAATACAGAAGTGTGTAGAAATGGCAAGTTCCTCAAGTCATCAAATAAGAAATATTTGTGTTTTCGGTGGATCTAGTCTTGGGAAAGAAAAGGAGTTTTTAGAATCAGCAAATCATCTTGGTCAAGTGCTAGCTGAGAGAAAGATTCATTTAGTGTATGGGGAAGGCAGTCTTGGGTTAATGGGAGGTGTTTTAATAGCTGTATTTTTAGGAGGTAGTCAAGTTTTGGGGGTCGTCCCCGAAGCTTTAGCACAAGGGGACATCATTGGAAAAACAATTGGAGAGGAACTTCAGGTCTCCACAATGTCGGCTAGAATGAAAGCAATGTTTAACCATGTTGATGCCTTCATTGCTTTACCAGGTGGTCTAGGCACATTGGAAGAGATCTTTCATATTTCCTCTCGGGCTCAACTGTACATTCACCATAAGCTCATAGGTTTGTTAAATGTTATTGGTTATTATGATAAGTTGTTGTCTTTTCTTGATCATGCTGTGGAACAAGAATTTCTAACATCTTCTGCACGACAAATCATAATCTCTGCTACTACTGCTGAACAATTGATTGACCAACTATAATCTTTCATTCCTGTGATTGATCCTTCCATGAGTCGCATAAATTGGTCATCTAAGGAAAGTCGTAAAAAGTTTAGATTGGATTTAAGCCTTTATTTGTGAATTTTTGTGTCTTTTGGTTTTATTATTGTGTTTTGTTATTTTTTATTTTTGTTTCAGTGTGTTTCAGGTTTGTCAGTGTTCGTTATTTCAGGTGATATCTTCTATACTCTATCTTTCTACCTTAGAACATTGAGGACAATGTCTCATTTTGGTTGGGGGGAGAGGGTAGTAGTTGATAAAAAAAATTGTTTTTCATTTCATAAAGCATATGCATAATTGTTGTTACTAGGATGGCAGAGTAAAAGAGCTTTTTTGTTAAAATGACTCTTGAGACGCATCTTAATAACCATTCTTAATAAAGTCTATTATAATTAGGGGTGTTCATTTTCGGTTTGGTTCGATTTTTATCAAAAAACTAACCAAACCAGAAAAAAAAAATTTGAAAAAAAAACCGAAACCGGGTCAAACCGACCGGTTTCGGTTCGGTTCGGTTTTTTAAGGAAAAACCGGTTCAAATCAGTTTGGCTTGGTTTTTCCGGTTTGGCTCGGTTTTGGCTCGGTTTTCGCTCGGTTTTTTCGGTTTGGCTCGGTTTTGGCTCGGTTTTTTTCTGGTTTTGGTTCAGTTCGGTTTGGTTCAAGTTTTTGGTTATAAAACCAAAACCAAACCGAACTGGCTGGTTTTTTCAAAATTTAAATCGGTTTAATCAGTTTTTTTTTTCGGTTCAGTTTTTTCAGTTTTTTTTCCAGTTTTCTCGATTTAATTGGTTTTTCGGTTTTTTTGAACACCCCTAATTATAATACTTCTTGAAATATTTAGGTTTACAAACTCTCACATTGTTATCACTTAATTCTACTCATATAATTATTTAACATGTATTCTTAAATCTTAATTTACACACACACACTTTAACATATGATTGTGGGTTGCATATTGGATTATTACATTATTTATGTTCTTTTGTTAAAGGTAACAACTAAAGAAAAGGGCTTGTATATAATTAAAAAAAAAAGAAAAAAAATGATGATAATAAAAATGTAGATAAGTTTGGTTTCGTAGCCTCCCTAACCTAAGTAATTAAGCCCGAAAGGGTGTTTTAACACCTAATACCCTAAAGTCAACTGACTTGGGAGTTATTGGCCCAACGCTTGTTACATGGGTTAAGGAGAAAAACTTAAGGGAATCAAACATTGCACTATCTACATATCAGTATCTGCGACCCGAGTTACTAAGCTTGTAGGGGTGTCTTAACACCTAATGCTCTAAGACCAACTGGTCTGGGAGTCATTAGATGAAAGCTCGTTACATGGGTTAAAGATGCATGATGTTTTTAAATTATATGTATATATATATATATATATATTTTTAAAAAAGACAAAAATAATAATTTCATCCCAAGGAAGTTAACTTTAAACATTAGAACAAAAATTTAGTTTTCTTCCAAGAAAAGCCCCATAATTATGTGTTGATACATTGAGCACAAAAGAAAGGCTTATTAATATCTTGTTAAGAGGTATTAAGCAGATATATAAATTTAATGAGAGTTTGTTTATCTGGATAGATTAATGAAAGTTAAATGATGAATACCTTGCTTTATGAAATTTGCAAATTGTTTTTCTATTTTAACGTTTTGATTACTAGGGACTAGAAATAAGCTGGTTGGGGGGTGTGATTAGTACTTAAAAGTGCATTTTTATCATGGTTTTATATCATCATTTTGCACTTGAAGTATCAATAACTTCTTAACTAAAATATGTTTTATAATAATATATCTAATAATAGAAGATACCTTTAATTTGTGATAAATGTTCATTTTAAATGTAGGCCTATCACATAAATGAAAGGATTGATTGATGACTTTAAGAAATTAAATTGCCAGGATAAAGAGATGGCCAAACTTAGAAAAGAGATGTTGGTGCAATCCAAACCGGAACACTATTCAGTAATTGGGTCATATCTGGAGCTATATATCTTAGATTTAGGTCTAATTTATATGGATGGAAAGGTAAGACATAGGCCTACAACTTTTATATGGAGCCCAAGATCTAAAAAAGCTATTTTTAAGTCCAAATGATAGCAACAACAAAGAATCCCGAATCTATCTTCTAGCCCGAGCACTGTTCGGTATTTTGGCCATATCTGGAGTTCTAGAAGTCCAAATAAGCTGAATTGTTTACACAAGAAAGCAAAGACAATTGTCTACAACTTTTATGTTTTTGACTGGCTCCAATTGTGACGTTATCAATAACGTTTTAGGCAGACAAGAGAAGATAAGGATTGTCACCAAGTCAAGAGTTGGCCACCCACTTATCAATTAGTCATCAAATCAATAGTTCCTAATTTTGGCCTATAAAAGGAGGCATTTGCCATGCATTTAGGCATCTTGGTGTCCAGATCAAGATCATGCTCCTCCTTTCTCTCTTTGTATTTTTTGTAATGTTTATGCTTTGCTTTCATTAATATCAAGTTTATGCCTTTCATTTCCTTTCCTTTACTTAGTTAATTTTTATGTTCTTATTTTGTTTATCTATTTTTCTTTCTTTCATTATGTCTAGCTAAGTTAATTATGTCAAGGTGAAAAGGTTACACTAATGGTGTAAGAATAAGTATAATGTAAACTTAATATGTACTTTAATGTTTGATACTAACATGTTTTATATTTGTTATCTTGTTCACTCTTTAAGACTTTGCTTGGTAAGTAACTAATCTTGATTTATGTTGTATAACACTTGGTCCAACAAATGTTTGGCACTTTCATAGTTCATATTGTATGGTATAATCGACACCTGAGCTATGAAAGGAACTTGATTTGTTATTAACATAAGTTATAATCATGAATGCTTGACGAGATTTACAAGTATTAGCATTAATCGAATAAGATGACTAATGTAATCATGTTAACAATCTATAATTAGATTGGAACCTCATTTGGTGTGGTTTCCAATTGTTTATACTATACTTGTTTGACATACCATTAGTGGAACCTCTAACCTTGGCATTTGTTCTTATCATTGTTTAATCTTTACATTAATATTCCATCTCGAAGTTCTCATCATCTTCTTCTTCTCCTTCTCCTTCTCCTTCTCCTTCTTTATTACTACTACTACTACAACTACTACTACTACTATTACTACTACTACTAGTATTATTATTATTATTATTATTATTATTATTATTATTATTGCTACTATTATTGTTGTTGTTGTTGTTGTTATTGTTACTATTGTTGTTATTTATAGTTGTTGTTTATAATTTGTGCAATTAACCTCCTTGTGGTTCGACCCCGGTCTTGCCGATTTATTTATTACTTCGACACTCCTGCACTTGGGAGAAGACATCAACCTTTTCGTCGTGTCAGTTTGTGTGCCATTTTTATCAGTCATCCTATAATATTCTTGACTCTAGTGTTAGTGAATATTCACCTATGAATATTTTTAACTCTGGCATTGGTAAATATTATGCAATCCATAAAGTACGGTATTCTTGACTTTGACATCGATGAATAGATCTATAAAATCTGGATAAAAAAAATTATTATGTTTTTTAGTCCAATCTCAAAACTTAAAAACATAAAAAGGTGACCGGTTTGGCCAATATTGCATGCATGTCTGAATAAATCACTCATGCATGATAAAGTGAAAAGGTAATTAATTTGGAAAAAATAGAGAAAGAAAGACTTAGTTGGCGAGGCAGCAGATGGAGGTGAAATGGATAAAGATGACTAGCGCTGCTCTCGGAGGATGACTATACTTACTGTTTCGGTGGAGACAAGTTCACTAGCTGAAAAATAATCGACTCAATGATGGCCTTCGGTGTTGCTACAATCAGTGCAGCCACTACAAGGAAGAGAAGGCTGTTGTTAGAGGAGTAACCTATGGTCGAAGTGAAGATCTCATCTGTTGCTACTAGCGTGCGTGCTCATAGTGGCTGAGGAATTTATGATGGCTGGTGATGATTGTGCACCTTTATTGCTGGTTGCTTCCAATGCAGAGAAGGTAACACTGCTACTGCTAGCAAAGAGGAAGAGATATGGTAAAGGAGACGATTGGGATCACTTGTTGGTGCAGAAATGAGGCTAGTCAGATTGCTGGACTATTGCTAAAAGGATATGTACGTCATTGCTAGGTTGCAAAAAAGAAAACCACGCTGCTGCTACTCCAACTATGATGATGAAACTCCATTGTTACTGTGACTGGGGGTAACCAACTCTACTACTATTGCTGAGCTTAGTCTGAGGGGGAAGATGGTAGGAAGGAAAAGGTGAAACACCAAGCTCTTTTTTGTTTTTGTGAGGATGAGGTGGTTGTATATAATGATGTTCTCCTATGTGATGTGCTCTTTTTTTATGAGGAGTTGCAACTGACACGACTAAAAGATTGATGTCTTCTCCCAAGTGCAGGAGTGTCGAAGTAATAAATAACCCGGCAAGACCGGGGTCAAACCATAGAGAGGTTAATTGTACAAATTATGACAATAGTAACAACAACAACAACAATAATAATAATAACAA
>NW_011500941.1:0-57523 GCF_000495115.2 Populus euphratica | reverse complement strand
TTTAGTTAATGAGTTATTGATACTTCAAGTGCAAAATGATGATATAAAACCATGATAAAAATGCACTTTTAAGTACTAATCAACAACTCCTCGGGTTAGGATTGAGGAATGAAAAGTGTCTGATGGGGAAGAGACTAGACCATAAAAGAAAACCAAAAAAAAAAAAAGAGGGCTAAAGGGGTCAGGCTGGTATATGGTTCGCCACCCCCTTTATCTTCCTTTTCTTTTTTATTTTTTGTTTTAGTGATGTTTTTTTTTCTTCTAATGATTTTTCTTCTAGGGTTTCTTGTAATGACCTCTCTAAGGTTTTTCTTCTCTCCCTTTTTCACATGCACTAGGATCTATATTTATGGTGCAAGAGTCTCATCGTGGGTAAGAAATAAAGTTCCAATCAAAGGCCTTGTTTGTTTGTTGGAAAGTAGCTTTTTAAAAAAAAAATGAATTCCAAGAAAGTCAATTACTTTCTGATGTTTGGTAGTGTAATGGAAAATAAGTTCGAAAACAGTTTCCAATGTTTGGTTATGCCATGAAAAATGAGATAACAAAATAACATATTAATATTTTATTTTTCTCAAGTTTATTAAAATAATAAGGAACACATCTTATAAATTAAATAGTTGAATGAGAATGAAATTGAAAAAAGCTATGATTTCATAAATTATCTCTACTAAAATAAATAATAATCAAAATAATAAAGATCAAATCTAAAAAAATAAAAAAAAAATAAAAGATGAAGAAATTAAAATAATAATAATCAATATTTCATAAATTATTTCAAATAAAATAAGAAACAATCAAAAGAATAAGGACCAAATTTGATAGATAAAAAATTTCAATAAAAAAATGATAAGAAAAAAGCAAATAACAATTATAAAAATAAGGACCAAAGTTAATGTAAAAACTAAATTTTAAGAGATGAAATTAAAAAATAAATATTCAAAACAAAATATATATAGCAATCAAAAATTTAAGAATCTAATTTGATATAATAAGCAAATAATGACATTTGTAAATTTTTCATAACTTTCAGAAAGTATTTTCTGCCCAAATTTTCTAAGAAAACACTTTTCTTAAAACCAAGCCAAAAACATTTTTGATTGAAAAGTGTTTTTCATTGACCAACTTTCTTAATAGCTAACAAACATAAGAAAGATTGGAAAGTGATTTCCCGAAAACCACTTTTCAAAAAACAAGCATAGCAAAAACAAAATTCCTGAAAACCAAGTCAAATTTTTCTTTGACTAAAAAGTATTTTCCATTGACTAGGAAGTATTTTTTGTTGACTGAAAAGTGTTTTCAATTGAATAACTTTTCTAATGGCAAACAAACACGGGAAAGTTTGGAAAGTGGTTTCCCGAAAACTACTTTTCAGGAAACAAATATGGCCAAAGTTCTTCTCTTCTTTGAAATTTAAATTTGATTAAGAATCAAATTTAAAAGTGAATCACTACCATTATCTTGAAGACAAGGATTATCTTGAAGATATGAATTATCTTAAAGATAAAGATAGAATGACAAAAGTACATTTGAGTCCCTAATTTTCACTCAAGATGACGAATCATATTTTTTCACTGAAATAAATCTCTGATCTTTTAATTTTATATTTTAAACTCAATAAAATTAATTAAAAGGCTAATGGGCTAAAATTGGGTTACAACATCATGAATGACAAAATAAAATTAGAATGGTCGGATATTGCACGAAACCAAATGAGAATCAAAGTCGAAGTTAAAACAAAGTTGATTTATAAATAGAATCAATTTTCAGTACACATTCTTAGGGATTTATCTATGCTTAAATATCAGATAAAGAAGAAATGAATTTAGCATTATGAAGACTCCTAATTAGCCTAAGAATCTTGATAATTTTGGCAGCAAAGGGAGAATGATACCTGAAACATTGTTCAAAAAATATTTTTTTCTTTTTTGCTTTTCAACAACCATGAAATAAACTCTTGTATTTGGTTTAAGAAGTATACATACCATCTCCAGCATGAAGGGCCTAAAAATGAGTAACAACAGTGGTAGGTGCTAGGATTGCTTACGGTTTGGTTGCCTCTACTACTACTGGTAAGGATAAAAGTCACTGGGAAGGGTGATTGTTGTTAGTGTTGCTATTAAGGTTGTGATGACAACGAAGGAAGAAAGATGAAACAGGTCTGGAGGAAAAAGGAAGCAACAATGGCTCCTAGTGGTCAAATGGTGATTGGGGTAGCTACCTGTGGTGGACCTAGTAGCGCACGAGCTAGTGGTAGCGTTGCTTAGAGGCTAGAACAGTGAAGAGAGAAAGAGATGGCAAAAAGAAAAAAAAAAAAACAAGGGAGTGAGGCTGGTTTTTTGGTTGAATTTAGACCCAATTTTTTTCCTTCTTAAGTCATGAAATTCACCTCTATTTATAAGGGGTAGAAGAGGGTAATCTTATCTTCACAGGAAAAAACTTTCAACCTTGATTCGGTTAGTAAGGATCTCAACCGTTGGTTTAAAGTAGGCACTATGAATTGTCAAATTTAAGAATTCAAGGTTGCCTAAGTTAGCTACTTTAGGCCAACACTAGAGGCATTTTGATGATAATATGCCTGAGCCGATCATACTCGGAGATAGAGGGATGTCAGGTGACTATTTTAGTTCATGTGTTGTCAATTTTGATGGACATATAAGGCATTAAATGTACATGAAAAGTAGCTATCCGGAAAACATTCTCGAGCAAAATGGGGAAGACAATGAACAATGATCAGACAAGGCATCATCTGATTCTCTTTAAAAAATAATCCAAATGGCATTGTTTTGGGTTGAATTTGGAATTATTTGTCAATCTTCAATTTAGTCTTTCAGCTTACACTTACTCCTAATTGACCATAAAATTTCAATTTAATATTATTAAGCTCCTGATAAACTTCAATTTGAAAATCAGATTTACATGTCTTTTGCACTTTGATCCTTGGTTTTAGATTTATGTAATTTAATCCCTATTTGAACATTAAACTTTCAATTTCACCCCTATATTTTGTCAATTAAGTCCTTATAGTTTGGTGCCTTTGCAAAATAGTCTTTGGTTGTGAAAATCTTTATTTTGACTTTTAAGTGACCCCCAAAACTTTAATTTTCTTATGATTTTTCCCTTGATTTTAATTAATTAACTTGATAAAAATTAAATTTGATCTCTTAAAATTTCAATCTTCTTAATTAAGCCTAAATCAGGTTTCTAAACTTAATTTTTCACCAATTAAGCCCCTAAAAAAATTAATTTGACCATAGTAAAGTATAATTGTGTCCTTGTACCTATTTAAATCCTTCAATTAGACCCAAATTAATTCTTAAATATAATTAAAATTCAATTTAGCTCATGGTTAAATTAAATTGATTTTTTAAAAATTTAATTATGTCCTTAAACTTAATTCTTATATAAATTCATCTAATAATAATGTAATTTGACCTTAGATTTGCATTGCTTCTCTATTTTTTGGATTAATGAGATATAATTAAACTTTGAATTTCCTTAAAAATTGTATTTCCTTGCTTGCATCTTTGAAGTTATCATTTTTTATTTTTATTTTGAAAAAAATAAATTTTAAAGAATAATCCATAATTGAGTTATGACATGGATTATTACCATGAAATTTTTTTATAATCTTTAACTAACTTAACTTTTAACTTTTACTTTATAGTTTTTTGGTTTTTTTTTTTGACTCAGTAATTATTAAAACAGATTATTTGAGAATGTATATATCTTTTTTAGTTTTTTAACGTAATAAAAATACGTTTTTTACTCTAGTATGTAGATCTAAAGCCAACGAAGATTCTCCAAGTATAAAGAGAATAAGACAGGCATGAAGGCCACGTGAAGGAGCATCCAACGGGGATTTTACTTGGGAAACGTCTAGAATTTAGATATAAAATATAATAATTATTTTATAAGTGTCCGACAACTTGATTTATTTCTTTCAATAACCCATTAATAAGTGTTTTATTATCTTGATACTCCACTTAATTTATTTCTTTTAATAAGAAATCTGGAAACTAATTTATTAAATATTGGTGTAAAGCTCGTATTGCAACCTAAACATGTGCGAAAGGGCAGAAGAAACCATTAAACAAGAAAACAATAAACAAACTGCAAGCACCGTTAATGTTACGGTCGTGGCCACCTCCGATGACATTTTAAGGGACTGTTTGCAACGTGTTAGTTTTTTAAAAAATATTTTTTAAAAATATAATAAAATAATATTTTATTTATTTTTTAAAATTAGTTTTTATAACAAAACTTTTTGTTTTTTTATATAATTGATACGTAAAATCTCTTCCTTCCGTTGCGATTTAACCAAAACAAAATCTCTCTTCTGCTCCTCGTCGTCTCCAACATGGAAGTCGAAAACCAAGTCAACACCATCGATGTCTGCCAAGTTACTCCTTACTTCGACTCATCGGAGTCAGCTACCGAGTTATCTCTTCCGCTAACCTTCTACGACATTATGTGGTTGAAATTTCCTCCAGTTGAACGCATCTTTTTCTATAAACTCACTGAGTCAACTCCAACTTTCTTCAATTCAGTGATCCTTCCCAAACTCAAACACTCTCTTTCTCATACACTCCTTCACTTCCTTCCTCTTGCCGGCAACCTTATCTGGCCTCCACAAGCCATCAAACCCATCATCCTCTACACTCCAGACGATGGTGTTCAGCTCACAGTTGCTGAGTCCAGTGCTGACTTTCATCTCCTCTCGGGAAATGAAGTCCATGAAGCTGCAGATTCTCGTCCTTATATACCCGAGTTGCCGGTCACTGACTCAAAGGCATCCGTTATAGCTTTGAAAATAACCTTATTTCCTAATCACGGCTTTTGCATTGGCATCTCTGCCCACCATTCAGTCCTTGATGGCAAAAGCTCGACCATGTTTATCAAAGCATGGGCTCACTTCTGCAAACTCGGTGATGAAGACAAACGACAATATCCAGCTTTGTTGACAGAACTCACACCTGTTTTTGACCGAATAGGTATACAAGACCCTGAAGGGTTGGACATGGTGTATTTGAACAACTGGTTAGAATTAAAATGGCCTGGTGTGGATCTTAAACCAAGAAGCTTGCAGCTTTTGCCAGCTATAGCCGTTCGATCTAGCTCAGTACGAGCAACGTTCGAGTTATCTCGTGAAGACATAAAGAAACTCAGGGAGAGGGTGCTTGCTAATTTAGTAAAGGAAGGTTCAAAAGAAACACGCCCAATCCATTTATCTACCTTTGTGCTTGTATTAGCTTACGGATTTGTATGTATAGTTAAGGCAAGAGGGTTTGAAAGTAACAGAAAGGTAGTTATTGGATTTGCGGTAGATTGTAGAGCCCGTTTGGACCCTCCAGTACATGAGAACTATTTTGGTAACTGTGTCAGTTCATGTGTTGCGTTTACAGAAGCAGAATCTCTATTAGAGGAGAAAGGATTTATGTATTTAGCAGAAATGCTAAGTGAGCTTATCAAAAGCTTAGAGAAAGGAGTCCTTGATGGAGCAAAGGAGAAGATGGCAAGGAACATGGAAGAAGCGGCAGGTGGTGCAGCACTATTTGGGGTTGCTGGGTCAAACCGATTTGAGGTTTATGGAACTGATTTTGGGTGGGGGAACCCAGAGAAGGTGGAGATAACTTCCATAGATAGGACAGGAGCAATTTCTCTAGCAGAGAGCACAGATGGAAAAGGTGGAGTCGAGATTGGTTTGGTTTTGGAGAAGCATGAGATGGAAAAATTCACTTCTTTATTTGTTGCCGGCCTTAAGAATCATTAGTTCTTCCTTAGTTCTTCCTTTATTCTTCCTGTGACCAGTTTCAGTAATTGTTAACTTTCACCTTGTTTTCCCAATTTGATGGTAAAATATTTAAAGTTTTTTTTTTCTTCAAATGTTTTGAATTTTAAAAAAAATATTTTTAAGAAAATTAGACATTTTAATATTAAGTTTGTATCTTACATTGTGAATACAACTTGACCTAGAAAGTTGGGTTTGAACCAAATATAACCCGACCCAACATCCACTACATGAACAATACACTTAAATTTTAATTAATGCTAGAATTGTTACAAGTATTGTTGCTATTATAGTCATTACTACGCTTGCTTATTATTAGAATGATTGAGAAAAGAGTCATTATTTTTGCTATTATTAATAAAAATAAAAATATATTAAAAAAAATAGTTGGTATATTGCTACTATTAAGGCTCGGATGATAAAAAAATAAATAAATATTATATTTAAAGTGATTATGCTATATCAATAATACATGTTAATATATGTTTTTTTTTATTGTTATTTTGTTTTTATTTTTCCAACAGTAATATTAGAGCATCTTGTTATTTATTTTCTATTGTAAATAACATGATTAATTTGTTTATAACATGTTTTCAACGTTCTATCATTGAAATTCTTGATTTTTTTACTTCAACAAAATTAGTGTTCAATGATTGTTATCTAATAATATAGTATAAATTAAATTATGAAAATAATACCACTAAAAAGTAGAAAATGGAGTTGCTCTTCTACTTAAATTGTATAAAAATTAGGGTACAAAAGTAATTTGTAAACTAACATTATAACTAGTAGATGAAACAGTGTCTAAATAAGCTATATTATTATTTAATTATTTTTTAAAATATTAGTCAATATTCTTTGAAATTTATAAACATATTATAAAATTTAAAATATTAGAAAATAATTTGTGTTTAAAAAAGTAATACTAAAACATATTTTAAAAATCTTGAATATTTTAAAAAAAAAATATTTAAAATATTTTAGAGTATTTACTGTATAGAACACACATAAAAATATTTTTATTTTTTTGTTAGAATAGCGTAATTAAACATAAACATCACAGTTAACAAAACAAAACATACCCGTTTATTTTAGAATTTACGAAAAAACCTAGAACACTTCATTTCAAATAAACAGGTTTCGACACCGATTTAAACTCGAAGCCTGAAGCCTGACCCATCATTATCTAAAATAAGGCAAAATAAGGCACTAACATACACACCGAACAGACGAGTGGGGGGATAATGAGAAACTTCAAAGCTCATGATTCCTCCCGAAAATGGAAAAAGAAAAGCCCGCGTCTCTAACATACACACCCATTTAAAAATCACAGCCATGGACAAAACAGTAGCAAGCTTGCAACTTTGTTACCCAAACAGAACTCTAATGTCTAAAATAAAAGCAGAAACAGGTTTTGGAAAGAAGAAACATCAGACCTCGGTTTTATATATGACAATAAATAAAAAGAAAAAAGAAAGCCGAGACTTACCTGCAGATATTTCTTGCTTTGAATGTAACAGATGAAGTGTAAACCAATGAAAAGAAAACTTTTGCCCTTTTGCCTCTAGTAACCGAAGAAAGACCTCCTTCTTTTGCCGTTAGGAGCTCTTTCCACCCCTTTCAGAGTTTTGTGACGTCCTATCCGGCAAGGTAAGATAGGCTGAAGGTAATCTGCTCTCTCTTCCTCCTTGCTTTCTCTGCTTTCTTATTCTCAGTCTTCTCCTTGTTCCCTTTGTTTTCTTTTTTTCTCCTCCGTTTGTTTTATGCTTTGAATATTATTTAAAGTGATTATGCTTAGACCAATGATGCATGTTAATATATGTTTTTATCTATTGCTATTTTGTTTTTATTTTTCCAACAATAATATTAGAGTATCTTGTTATTTTTTTCTAATGTAAATAACATGTTTAATTTGTGTATAACATATTTTCAAGATTAATCAGGTTCTACCATTGAAATTCTTGATTTTTTACTTCAACCAAATTAGTGCTCATATGATTATTATCTAATAATATAGTATAAATTAAACTGTAAAAAAAAGTACCACTAGAAAGTAGAGTTGTCAGGCGTATATTACATGAATTTTTTGGGTTGAAGTATGAAGAAATTATAGTTATTCAAAGTTTATAAAAAAAGACAGAAGTTCAGTTTGGACCGTAACATAAACTATTGTTTTGCTCCAAGAATAATTCTCTATGCGTTGTCTTGTTTATCTATTATGTGCAATATATTTTATGTGTAAAATATACTTTACAATTCAAATATGCACTGGAGCCACTCAGCTTATGTTTATTGGTTGTTCGAGCTTCAATTACATTTAAAAAATAAAAAATAAAAAGAGTTAAAGACTCCATCAAAATCCATCTTCAAAACTTCCTCGCTCGAATTTACAGTCAACTCCAGCCAAAAAAAAAATCCCTTGCTTTCTGCTTCCAATTATTGTCTTGACTTTGAAGCCTATACCCAGCACCCCACAAGGCTGACATCCCTCATTAGTCTCTTGCTAGCCACACCAAGCCCAGATAGAATTCTTGCTGTATTTCGTAATTGGATTTCAAAGATCATCTACCAATCAAGAAGTTGAGCTGCAAGTCAAAGCAATCAAGATTTGTGAACTTGGTTCTCCTTGTTTTGTTGCTTGTCGAAGATAATGAATTGCAGGAGCTTAGAAGAGTTTTGGTCTTTCTATGTGACTCAACATTCAAAACCATCAACAAGACGTTGGCATTTTGTGGGCACGCTTTCAAGTATACTGTTATTGCTGTCCTCTTTTGTTTTCAATTTGTGGTTTTTGTTCTTTGTGCCGTTGGTTGGGTATGGATTGGCTTGGTACAGCCATTTCTTTGTGGAAGGGAATGTTCCTGCAACTTTTGGGCATCCAGTTTGGTCTTTTCTATGTGATTGCAAGATGTTCGGATTGATGCTTACTGGTCAGATGGATAGAGAAATCAAGAGGCTGGGAAAGAGGCCTATTTTGCAGGGATTTTGATTATGTTGTAAGCACCTTTTCTGTTTTACCAGTGAAATAATCATGCATGGAAATTCTCAATTCACAATCTTGCTGACTTTTGACTGTTTCTCGTTTCTCTCTAATGTAAACATGTGTCTAAATTACATGCTCTGAGTATAGAAATGTGTACATTCCAGAATCAAAACCCTCTGTTTTTTTTTTTTTTTGGGTCTTTTGGGAATGAAAAGCCAAAATCTTCACATGCAAGTTTGGTGTTTATGAATCACGGTAGGGTTACTCCCGTCCGAATAATTTACCACCGTCATCATCAGTGACGAATATTGAAGATGAGCTTCTAGTCGATCTTCTATCAACACCCATTGTTTTGTTGGTTACCCAAATTAATCAGTGGGTTTTTATAAACCTGCTGCAAAGTCATAAACCCAGCGGTAATCGATGAAAGCGAAGTTAGGAGAGTTTGGGAGCCATTGTTCGAAGTTAGACATCAATAAGAAAAAACATGTCGAGGCTCTTAAGCAGTTTGTGTGGTAGAAACAGGGGAACGATGAATGAGAAAGTGAAAAAAGCGACAAATGGAGTTAAATGCGAGGAGG
This sequence comes from Populus euphratica, assembly GCF_000495115.2. Classification (NCBI taxonomy): domain Eukaryota; kingdom Viridiplantae; phylum Streptophyta; class Magnoliopsida; order Malpighiales; family Salicaceae; genus Populus; species Populus euphratica. Next base: position 48,171 of record NW_011500941.1, on the reverse strand, counting down.
TACCTCTGCGGGGGTTGACAATGAGGTTTGTTGTTTCTTGGTTAGCTGCTCCGATTCATGGAAGCTGGAAAGCGAACCTGCGCATCTGTTTCTTTGAGCTGAACTGGGACGTTGTCCTGCAGTGCTGGGCCGCTGTTTCGAAGGAAGAAAATAAGGTAGGTTATTTGTTGTGCACGTAATGGTGCTCCTCTGTTCCAAGAAGCTCAAAAAGAAATGGTTGTGAGAAAAATCAAAGAGAAATGTTCCAAGTTGAAAGAAGAAAGTGGAGGCAAAACAGCCGGAGGATTGCTGCATGATGGAGAACTAAGGGCTGTTAGATCACATGATGTAGTCTCCCAGAGAAAAATAAAACGCAACCACATAATATAAGTTTATATATATTTGCTGCACCAAGCAATTGTTTGTGAACTATTTTTTTAAACCTGTGCAGTGGAATTTCGTTGTCGAATAGCAGACGCCTCCTTGTTAGTGGATGGCAGTTTGTACGATTGTCCTCATGGGAATCCACGGGATGTTTCTCCGAGGAAGTTGTTTCCTCATCAAAGTACAGCGGTGTGAAGCCTTCGACAACAGAAAAACGCAACAGTTCAGCCTGAAGAAATGCATGTTTAAACATATAATCAACAGTCCATATACCCCAAGTCCCAGCAAACCTAGTAGAGATTGGAATCCATGTTCCTCTATGCCCAGTTTCGGACAGCAGTCTAGCTTGCACCCGATGAAAGGGAGCATTGTTTTAAAACCAAAAGAGAAACAGCACCAAATGGAAGCAGGCTAAGCACGAAGAGCAAAAGACCCAGGAAAAAAAAAAGGAGCAAAGAAAACCAGCAGCACAACCAAACAACTATAGCTGGAACGTAGGACTCCATTAAAAAAAAAAAAGAGAGAAATTAATGGGAGAAACAATTGAGCAAGAGTGTAAAGAAAACGATCAAGGTAATTGCAAAAAGAGCCAGGAAGCCCTCAAAAAGAGTGGCTGCTGCAACATAAGAATAAACGGCAGGAAACACAGCATAACAGTTATCAAAACACAACAGGGCAGAAACCAACAAGGCAAGAAGGAACCTGCAACCCCCAAGAATCATTTGTGAAAAGCCAATCGAGAACAACACAGTAAACAAAGAGAAAAACAGCAAAGAGAAACAGAACCGGGGATTCCCGTTCAACAGACGAAGAAGAAAGAAAAACCTAATAAGTTAAACCACCAGAACCACCATAACCTGGATCGGCATAAAACAACCGAAACTGGAAACGATAAACAGTTTGAAGTCGTTGTAAGTCCCCCAAGGGTAATGTTAAGCTGAGCTTAACAAGATTGAGAAAGAATAGAAAGAAAAGAGAATAGAAATTGAGAAAGAACAGAAAGAAGAGAGAGCAGAGGAGAAGGAGCAGAGAATTGAGAAGAGAAAGGAGAATAGAGGGAAGAGCAGAGATTGAGAATAATGTTCTGTATTTTCTTCTCTCCAACACGTTTCCATACACCAGTTATATACAAGCTTTTATTCTTACACTAACTATAATTATATTCAAGCCTGTTTGACTATAACTACTTCCTTGACTCACTCAACTGCTTTTCTAACTAATTAACTACTAACTATATTCTTTCAATGCTGTTGTTGTTTCTTGTTGCTCTCTTTCCAGCCTTCATCATGTTCCTAGTTCGTAACAGGTAATTCCAAAGCAGAACATGAAAACTTACGAAGGACTGAAAATCACCAGCAAAGAGAAAGAAGTCACTAAAAAATCTTAAAAGAACGCCGTAAACGAATAACCCAACAGTTCAAAGGACCCCCAGCAAGCCTAGCGATAGAAAAAAACCGAAGATCCTAAACAAGCAAAAAAGATCATATAACATAAGCCGCACAAAGTTTAGTCTAAACATCAAAACAAAATCAAAATCAGAAATAACAATCACAAAGAAGTAAATTCAAATGAAATACACACCACAACCAAACACTCAGCACAGGCCAGCAGACCTCCAAAAAACACCAAAGCTCAGAACAGGAAGAACAAACAAAATCAATGGATCATTTCAAACAACTATAACCAAGGCAAAAACAATCATTGAATGCACGCAATACACAAAACCTAACCAATGATCAAAGAAAACAAACAAACTTATCATAAAAATAAGTAAAGATAGAGAAAATGCCACAGAACAACGAAAGAAGCAAAAAAAAAGGACCAGAGCAAACATCAAGCCATCATGAGAAAGAATCAGTGCAGAATAAAAAATAAAAAGAAACAGAAATCAAAAACCCAAGAATCCAGAATAAAGCACCATTAACCTGGATTGAAAAAATACCTCACCAACAAACACACCAGCACCAGGAGCCCTAATCCACACCAAGCGGTTCCAAAACTCCCAAGGCCAAAGAAACCTGCGAGGAAAAAAAAAAAAAAACAAAACCCAATTATGAACATCACCAGGAAAGAATTGGGTCAATGATCAAAAGCTATTAAGAAAGAGAGCAAAGGAATAAAAGCAAAGAAATCAGAGTCCACAGAAGGAAAGGACAAGTAACGATAATGGTAAGAGCAAAAAAAAAAAAAACGCTAAGAGAGCAGGCAACTGAGAGAGACTGAAACTCTTGAGAAGCACAGCTAACAGACAACCCAATAAATCCAGCTAAAATAATGGGAAATCAACACACATTCCACGGCAAACAATACCAAACCCAACTCAAAACGTAAAAAACCCAACCGATAAAATGACACAACCAAACCAAGAATATGAAATGAGAATGGGAGAAACAGCTCACCTGGTTGAACGCAAGCCAAACTGAAAGGGAGAGAAGAGACAGTGTTTATGTTACATTCTGCACATGTTAATAAACAAAGAGCATACGCGGAATAAGAACGAAGAAGAATTATTAGCTGCAGAAGTTACAATGATGAAATATGAAGCATGTGGCTTAGCTGTTAGTAGCAGTTAGTTAAGTTAGTTGTATGTAGCTAGTAGGAGGGAAAATCAGTTAGCAAGTTAGTTGAATAAGGTTGAAGTGTATAAAAGATGTGAGGGCATTTTCATTTGAGGCAAGCAATAACAGAACAGAATTCATGCTTCTCTTCTTCTCTTCTTCTATCGTCTTTCTTTTTTGTGTTCACTCCTTCTATTTTCTTGTTAGGAAATAAGCCTAACAATTAGTACCAGAGCCAAATCCAAGCTCGAATTGATTCTATCTGGTGCAAAAATAGTAGAAAATAACAAAATGAAGGTTACACGAGACTAATGTAGGAGGCTTGGTGAACAGCTGCAAAATATTCACGAGAAATCTAAGAATCAATGGTTAATCAACGAAACAAATGGCAAGAACAATGGGTGGAGCAAAACAAAAGGAATGATCAGATCAACTTACAGATTAAAGCTCTGGCAAATCAATTCCAGTTTTATATAGCTACTCAAAGATTGGAAAGGGAAGTTGGAGACAACTCCAAAGGAATCTTGAATACTCCACCAGTGGCAAAAGAAGTTAATGCTCATAATATTCAGGAAAAAGTTTTTTAACAATGATCGGAAAAGCTGGTGTACACAAGTATTATTTTGAATTTGATGTTAATTTTTAAATAATGATTGATTTTTTTATTTAAAGTAGTTTGAATATGATGGTAGTGTATATGAATAGTAATTTATAAGTGTTTTAATTTTTGCTAGTCTTTCAAATTTAATTAGTAGAGATAAAAATATTTTATTATTAAATGATTTGATTCAAATGATAAATGATATTATGTTTGGAAATTAATTTATAAATTAATATAAATTTAATTATTCTAGATCTAGTGACAATGACAATAATGATACATTGGATGTTTTATCAATCCTTATGATAAATAATTTTTTAATGAAGATTTCAAAACAAAATAAAATTATAAAATAAAATTGCATTACAAGCATAAACATAAAATTTCATATGACAAAGCTTGGGTTGTAAATAAAAGTTACTGATTGCAATTGTTTTTTATAAAAATAATAGGTTATTCCTTTTAGTTTTTGCAATTATTGATGAAGAAAATAATTCTAATTAGAGATGGATTTTGTTTTGCTTATAAATATATGTTACTTGTGCTAGAACATGTATATATATAATATCATATATACATGCAAGCATCAATAATAGAATAACAGAAGTTTGGTCTGAACCTATACGAGACTATTGGTATTGTGTCTGACATTTTATTAGCAACTTCAATTATAAATTCAAAGACCTAGCTATGAAAAAAAATATTTGATGAGGATATTTTGCGAACTTTTAAAGTGTAAATTTAATTTGTGGTATGAAAAAATATGTAAGTTGGACTTAGTATATAAAAAATGACTTGAATGAGAGCCAAAAGAAAAATAGATTTTATGTTATAATGGTGGTCATTGGTATGGTAATATAAAAACTAATTTTTTAGAATCATTTAATCATGTTCTAAAAGGTGCTTGTGTAATGCCTATTTTAGCTTTAGTGCAATTAATATTTTATAGGAGTAATAGTTATTGGGTCAATTGAAGATGTGAAGCTAAACTAAAATTCAACGTAGTAAAATTTAGCCACTAGTAATTAACATTGAGGATAACTCTAAGGATCATATTTCACATAGTTTGTTAATGATTATTATATGATTTAGAGCTACATATTAGTATATGGGATGTCATTCCATCTATTACCAGACAAGTAAGAATAGAATGATAACACTAGACCTCAAGTTGAAATAAACTCATCTAGATAGAAATTTAGGTTTAGTCAATGATGTCAACTTGTTTATATAACGAGATGGATGCAAGAAAAGGTCATAACACAATATAGGTGTGGCATATGCAATGACATGGGCTATAATAGGAAAACATGTCCTAATATACATTGTACGTATGACAATACAATTATATGCAAAATATATATTATTTATTTATCATGTTATGGCATATTAATATATTTTTTATGTATATCAAACTTACCTAGTTTTACATTTATCACAAGTATTATTTATTAGGATGTCGTGCATTCAAGATGACAAATCGTATTTATGTTGAGTGTCCATATTTGGGTGATGATTAGGGACAACATGAGTATCAATAGAAAGAGAAGGAATATGTGTAGGGGGATCATGGGAGAGCATTTGTCACAGTACATGTTTACCAAACCCGTTGATATTCTTGTTTGTGGTTGTAGGATTAACATCAATTGGAGGATGTATTCGCCGACATTAAGAATTTCTAATTTTAACATATTTTTAATTTATGTTTAATTTAATTATATATGTATATACTTATAATTTAAATTATTACGCAGGATAAGACCACTACTATTTATTATTGTACACATAGGCGGATGAGACCAGATAAACGGGTTTAGCCATATGTGTTCTAAGTAGTTTTTTTATATGTAACTTGTCTAGATTATATCAAGCGTGACTACGACTTAATCTATGTACTAATTAAGCTATAAAGATAACGAGACACAAATGTTTCATATTAGGTATAGAGATATGACACCGATACTATAGAACATTATGATTTTACTTGAATTGTCCATTAATAAATGAGTAGTCACATTTTTTGATGTTTGCAATAGGATTGCATTATGTGAGTGATCATTTGAATGGACACCCCCTCCTTTTAAATTGAAGGGGGTAGCATATGTCTTTAATGGATTGATGAAACATTCACATCACCGTAATTTTTTACTAAGGAGAAGCGGAGGTACAACATAAATTAAAAATCTAATGTGTTAATTATTTGTTAAATTCAAATGAGTTATTATTGTAATTTTAATAAGTTATACATGTTATGCATATATTATTCACAGACTTAATTGAAAGATATATGCCTTTAATTTATGTGATGCTTCTGGATGATTTTGATGTCATCTCTATATATAACTAGAGATTTGTTATATTGGTATTCTTGTATGAACATCTATTTTTTGCATGCATGAAGGGATCAAACAGGTTGAGAGACATTTTTTACTTTTATTAGTATGAAGTGAGAAATATTATCTAGATTTAAATGTTTATTATTAACACAAAAGGTTTTTTTTTTAATAACAATTATGGTTGTGGAAATATTTTCATGTGAACACACCTTATATACCTTAATTGCCATTTATGACTATCCAGACTATAAAGGTTACACTTTATTTACCACTTGGATGTAGGTATTGCGATGTTATTTACAATTATATGAATTTATATTGTGTAATTTTAAATTTAAAAAATACAATTAAACTAACATATTTTTTATGTTAAGTGGTGTGCTAGTTAAGTATTTGAAAATAATTTAATATGTATTGGTATTTTATCAGAGCGAGCTAAACAAATATCATGCTATCCAAGTATTTTTTTTTTTTCAACCATTGGTTTAATAAAAATCATTACAGTTCACCGAATAATTATTGTTTCATATTTAAAAAAATTATATTCTACAAGTTACATAGACACTTTGTTCAGATGAAAGATTAGCAATTGCTTTAGTTGTTTGCACTATCATTATAGATATATGAACATTAGTGGTCCCATTAATATTTCTTAAGATGGTTGAGCTATATTGTCTAGACTAGTTAACATGACAAATTAGTTATAAATAACACACTCCAGTTGACACTGACACGAGTGATACATTGCATGTTATAACTTGTTGAGGTAAAAATGATGATTATGACTTATTAAGCGAACATAAAGTTTATTTATCATAATGAGATGCATAAAGGAATGATATATTTACAAAGATTTATCATGTGATTACATACGAGGAGGATATGATTTGTGATTAGTACTTAAAAGTGCATTTTTATCATGGTTTTATATCATCATTTTGCACTTGAAGTATCAATAACTCCTTAACTAAAGCATGTTTTATAATAATATATCTAATAATATAAAATACCTTTAATTTGTGGTAAATGTTCATTTTAAATGCAGGCCTATCATATAAATGAAAGGATTGATTGATGACTTTAAGAATTTAAATTGCAAGGGCAAAGAGATGACCAAAATTAGAAAAGAGATGTCGGTGCAATCCAAACCGGAACACTGTTCGGTAATTGGGTTATATCTGAAGCTATAGATCTCCGATTTAGGTCTACTTTATATGGATGGAAAGGTAAGACATATGCCTACAACTTTCATATGGAGCCCAAGATCTAAAGAGGTCATTTTCAAGTCCAAATTATTGCAACAACAAAGAAGCCCGAAGCTGTCCTCCAGCCCGAGCACTATTCAGTATTTTGGCTACATCTGGAGTTCTAGAAGTCCAAATGAGCTGAAGTTTTTACACAAGAAAGCTGAGACAATTTCCTACAACTTTCATGTTTTCAAGTGGCTCCAATTTTGACGTTATCAATGATGGTTTGGGTAGCCAAGAGAAGATAAGGATTGTCACCAAGTCAAGAGTTGGCCACCCACTCATCAATTAGTCATCAAATCAATAGTTTCTAGTTTTGGCCTATAAAAGGAGGCATTTGCCATGCATTTAAGCATCTTGGTTTCCAGATCAAGATTATGCTCTTCATTTCTCTCTTTGTATTTTTTGTATTGCTTATACTTTGCTTTCATTAATATCAAGTTTATGCCTTTCATTTCCTTTCCTTTACTTAGTTAACTTTTATCTTATTTATGTTCTTATTTAGTTTATCTATTTTTCTTTCTTTCATTATGTCTAGCTAAGTTAATTATGTCAAGGTGAAAAGGTTACACTAATAGTGTAAGAATAAGTATAGTGTAAACTTAATATGGACTTTAATGTTTGATACTAACATGTTTTATATTTGTTATCTTGTTCACTCTTTAATACTTTGCTTGTTAAATTACTAATCTTGATTTATGTTGTATAACACTTGATACAACAAATTCTTGGCACTTTCATAGCCCATACTGTATGGTATAACCGACACCTGAGCTATGAAAGGAACTTGATTTGTTGTTAACATAAGTTATAATCATGAATGCTTGACGAAATTTACAAGTATTAGCATTAATTGAATAAGATGACTAATGTAATCATGTTAACAATTTATAATTTGATTGGAAGCTCCTTTGTGTGTGGTTTCCAATTGAATAATAAGAGTTTATACTATACTTGTTTGACATACCATTAGTGGAACCTCCAACCTTGACATTTGTTATTATTATTGTTTAATCCTTACATTAATTTTCTATCTCCAAGTTCTCATCATCTTCTTCTTCTTCTCTTTCTTTATTATTATTATTATTATTATAGTTATTATTGTTATTTTTATTGTTGTTATTATTGTTATTACTGTTATTATTGTTGTTATTATTATTATTATTTTTGTTGTACTATTGTCGTTTATAATTTGTACAATTAACCTTCTTGTGGTTCGACCCCGGTCTTGCCGGGTTATTTATTACTTTGACACTCTTGTAGTAATAATGAGAATAATGAGAATAACGAGAATAACCGTGCTAGAACACTTAGAGACCACATGAATCCCACAAGAACAAGTGCACCATCATGCATAGTTTTTCCTCCTGATGCATCTCATTTTAATTTTAAACCAGGTATTATTCAACTTTTACCTTCTTTTCATGGCTTAGAATTGGAAAATCCATACTTGCATTTAAGGGAATTTAAGGAGGTCTGCAACACGTACAATAATTTATATTGTAGCATGAACATCATCAGATTAAAGTTTTTTCCTTTTTCATTAAAAGATAAAGCTAAAACATGGCTATAAAATTTAAGACCAGGATCCATTCGTGCTTGGGATGAAATGCAACAACAGTTTTTGAAGAAGTTTTTCCCATCTCATAGAACAAACTCTTTCAAAAGACAAATCACTACTTTCACTCAAAAATCAGGAGAAACATTTTACCAATGTTGGGATAGGTATCGAGACTTGCTTAGTACTTGCCCTCATCATGGTTTTGAAACATGGAGATTGGTTTCACATTTCTATGAAGGGTTAACACCTAAAGATAGGCAAATTGTTGAATTGATGTGCAATGAAATTTTTGAAGATAAAGACCCTGATGAAGCAACGGAGTACTTAGACTTGTTAGCTGAAAATGCTCAAAATTGGGACACCGCGGGTACTTATGAGGCATTGAGTAAAACTCAACCTCATACATCAAGTGGAGGTATGCACAACCTTAGGGAAGATCATGACCTTCAAGTCAAGTTTGCATCTTTAGCTAGAAAAGTCGAGGCGCTAGAATTGAAAAAGAGTGGTCAATTAAAATCTGTTGAAAACATTGTGTGTCAAATCTGTGAAACAAATGAACACTCAACCAACGATTTTCCAACCTTGCCTTCTTTTAAGGAATCTCTCCATGAACAAGCCCATGTTTTAAACAGTTTCCAAAACGCCAACCACAACCCATACTCCTAAACATACAACCCTGGTTGGAGAAATCACCGAAATTTCAGTTGGAAGAGTGAGAACAACAATACACAAACTTCACAACCACCGTTTCAAGCACACCACAATTTCCAAAATTCTCATGGATATGCACCTCCTTATGCTCCACCTTCTAGAAGAAATCTTGAGGAAACATTGCATGCATTCATTGAAAAGCAAGAGACAATCAATACTCAACTTGCTCAAAACATGATAGATTTTAAAGATACTCTTGCAAAATTAACATCTGCTCTTAGTTTCCAAGAGAAAGGTAAGTTTCCATCTAAACCACAACAAAATCCCAAAGGGCAATACAATGCAAATGCAAGTAGTTCTGGAAGCCAACACATGGATCAAGTCAAATCAGTCACTACTCTGCGCAGTGGTAAGGTTTTTGAAAAACCCTCTCTTGAACCTTATGAGAAAGATGATGAGTCAATCTCTGAGGGTAAGGAAGGGGTTGAATCTGAAAATTGCAAAGAAATGACTGATTCACCACCAGCACTTCCATTTCCTCATGCCATGACCAAACAAAGGAAAGTCAATCACAACTCTGAAATTTTTGAAATTTTTAAACAGGTAAGGATCAATATACCTTTGCTGGATGCTATTAAACATGTTCCTTCCTATGCTAAATTTTTGAAAGATCTATGCACTGTGAAGAGGAAACTGAATGTGAAAAAGAAAGCCTTTCTAGCCGAACAAGTAAGTGCTATTCTTCAGAACAATAATGCTTTGAAATATAAAGACCCTGGTTGTCCTACAATTTCTTGCTTTATTGGAGAGCATAAAATTGAAAGAGCGTTACTTGATCTTGGAGTTAGTGTGAATTTACTTCCATATTCAGTTTTTCAGAGTCTCAACCTAGGTGAGTTAAAACCAACTTCTATATCTCTTTTACTTGCCGATAGATCTGTAAAAGTCCCTAGAGGAATAATTGAAGATGTGTTAGTACAAGTTGATAAATTCATTTATCCTATGGATTTTATTGTCTTGGGCACAGAACCTGTTGAAGCATGTAATTCATTTCCTGTTATTTTAGGACGTCCGTTTCTTGCAACCTCTAACGCATTGATTAATTGTAGGAATGGACTGATGAAGCTATCATTTGGAAACATGACATTGGAGATGAATATTTTCAACATTTGCAAGCAACCTGGAGATGATAATGATTTACAAGAAGTAGATCATATTGATGAATTAGTTTATGATCAACTTGAATATACTTTAAGTAAAAATGAGTTAGATGAATCTGAAAATTTGCAAATGATTTATTCTAAAGAAGAAATCATGGATGAATCAAGCACCAAAAATGTTGATGTGAATCTTTTGTCAACAGTGACAACAGATTCGACATCTGACATCACACCAATCGATGATTACTTTCCTAACGAATCCTTACTTTCTCTTAATCCAATGCCTTGGTATGATAAAATATTAATTTTCTTTCTTTAGGAGATTTGCCAGTTGATTGGAGTACCCAAGACAAAGAAAAGTTTTTGAACGAAGTGAAGAACTTTTATTGTGATGACCCTAACTTATTCAAATATTGTCCTGATCAAATATTTCAAAGATTCATTCCCGAAAACGAGGTAAGTGTTGTTATTAAATTTTGTCATTCTGAGGCATGTGGGGGCCATTTCTCATCAAGAAAGACAGCTATAAAAATCTTTCAAAATGGATTTTATTGGTCCACCATGTTCAAGGGCACGCATGCATTCTGCAAAACTTGTGAAAATTGTCAAAAGATTGATACTGGTCAAAAAGTTTTGTTTTATAATTCTCAACTCTATTCATTACCTAGAGAGCTAAGATCAAGATGGAACAATCCTTATGGGGCCTATGATATTGAGAATTTAATGAATGACAATAATTTTAAGGAAAATGGACATCGTTTGAAAGCTTACTTTGATAATTTTCCTAGTGAAAATGAATCAACTAGTTTGAATGATCTTATAGATAAAGGTTGATTATTTTGTTTTTCTCACATTTATTTTTGTGTTTCTTTTTTAGTGATTTTTGCTAGTTTCTCTCACCCTGGTCAAATGGCGGACAACGGTACTCCGTGACTTAAGTCGGTTCTTTCAGTTTCCCACAATAACTGATATCTGTGTATATATTTATGCAATTCTTTGAATCTCTCTTCCAATTCTCATTTGAAAATGGACACTAATCTTCAAAAATTGAAAAAGTATTTTCCCACTCTGCCTCAGAATGCGATTACAAAAATTTACCGTGCTAGATATGCAAGATTGAGATTGTTAATGAATCATGGAATTCCTAAAGATATTTGCTGGTTGATTGAAGCAAAGGTCCGATTATCAGGTGAGTCCTCTAAGTCCTTCATTTCACACATGCCTGAAACAGGTAAAAACACTTTTGCAAAGAAACGTCGTGCAAAACGACTAGAAGTCTGTCATCGATGTGCTAGATGGACTTGTAATACACAATGTCGTTCTTTAGGAATGGTATCTATAAACCGTGAAGATAAAATACAATTCATTAAGGATGGCCTAAGTAAGGAATCTTTAGATAATCTTCTATGGACTCTTGAGACGCATCCTAGTGGAGATATGCATCGTGCAATTCATGACTTAGTCTTGGGAATCTGACTACAAAAGACCCTGTTTGCTAGTTTTTAAGAAAACTGGATGGGAAGCCTATCCCCAACCCATAGAGGGTGTTTAAGCCGTTCTTGGACTTAAAACCAAGGGAAGATGTGAGCCACAATCACAATTGCGATTTGAATTTTGGTTTGTGACACAACTAAAAGATTGATGTCTTCTCCCAAGTGCAGGAGTGTCGAAGTAATAAATAACCCGGCAAGACCGGGGTCGAACCACAGGGAGGTTAATTGTACAAATTATAAATAGCAATAATACAACAACAACAACAACAATAACAATAACAACAACAACAACAACAACAACAACAACCCGGTCAAATGGCGGATAACGGTACTCCGTGACTTAAGTCGGTTCTTTCAGTTTCCCACAATAACTGATATTTGTGTATATATTTGTGCAATTCTTTGAATCTCTCTTCTAATTCTCATTTGAAAATGGACACTAATCTTGAAAAATTGAAAAAGTATTTTCCCGCTCTGCCTCAGAATGCGATTACAAAAATTTACCGTGCTAGATGTGCAAGATTGAGATTGTTAATGAATCATGGAATTCCTGAAGATATTCGTTGGTTGATTGAAGCAAAGGTCCGATTATCAGGTGAGTCCTCTAATTTCTTTATTTCACACATGCCTGGAACAGGTAAAAGCACTTTTGCAAAGAAACGTCGTGCAAAACGACTAGAAGTCTGTCATCGATGTGCTAGATGGACTTGTAATACACAATGTCGTTCTTTAGGAATGGTATCTATAAACCGTGAAGATAAAATACAATTCATTAAGGATGGCCTGAGTAAGGAGTCTTTAGATAATCTTCTATTGACTCTTGAGACGCATCCTAGTGGAGATGTGCATCGTGCAATTCATGATTTATGGCCACTATTTCATAAAGAACATGATCGACTTAGTCTTGGGAATCTGACTAAAAAAGACCCTGTTTGCCAGTTTTTAAGAAAACTGGATGGGAAGCCTATCCCCGACCCATAGAGGGCGTTTAAGCCGTTCTTGGACGTAAAACCAAGGGAAGATGTGAGCCACAATCACAACTACCTGTACATACACATGTTTTTTTTCAAAAGTAAATAAATAAATAAAAAGAGAGAGAGAGTGTGTGAGACTCTAGCTGGCCTACATATAGATGTTATGATTGCCTTTCTAATTTCTCATCTATAAAACCCTCTTTTCCTTCCTTTCATTTCTACTCAACCCATACATTTAACAAATACAGAAGTGTGTAGAAATGGCAAGTTCCTCAGGTCATCAAATAAGAAATATTTGTGTTTTCGGTGGATCTAGTCCTGGGAAAGAAAAGGAGTTTTTAGAATCAGCAAATCATCTTGGTTAGGTGCTAGCTGAGAGAAAGATTCATTTAGTGTATGGGGGAGGCAGTCTTGGGTTAATGGGAGGTGTGTCAATAGCTGCATTTTTAGGAGGTAGTCAAGTTTTGGGGGTCGTCCCTGAAGCTTTGGCACAAGGGGACATCATTGGAAAAACAATTGGAGAGGAACTTCAGGTCTCCACAATGTCGGCTCGAATGAATGCAATGTTTAACCATGCTGATGCTTTCATTGCTTTACCAGGTGGTCTAGGCACATTGGAAGAGATCTTTCATATTTCCTCTTGGGCTCAATTGCACATTCACCATAAACCCATAGGTTTGTTAAATGTTAATGGTTATTATGATAAGTTGTTGTCTTTTCTTGATCATGCTGTGGAACAGGAATTTCTAACATCTTCTGCACGACAAATCATAATCTCTGCTGCTACTGCTGAACAGTTGATTGACCAACTACAATCTTTCATTCCTGTGATTGATCCTTCCATGAGTCGCATAAATTGGTCATCTACGGGAAGCCGTAAAAAGCTTAGATTGGATTTGAGCCTTCATTTGTGAATTTTTGTGTCTTTTGGTTTTATTATTATGTTTTGTTATTTCTTATTTTTGTTTTAGTGTGTTTCAGGTTTTGTCAGTGTTCGTTATTTCAGGTGATATCTTTTATACTCTATCTTTCTACCTTAGAACATTGAGGACAATGTCTCGTTTTGGTTGGGGGGAGAGGGTAGTAGTTGATAAAAAAAAATTGTTTTTCATTTCATAAAGCATGTGCATAATTGTTGTTACTAGGATGGCAGAGTAAAGGAGTTCTTTTGTTAAAGTGACTCTTGAGACGCATCTTAGTAACCATTCTTAACAAGGTCTATTATAATACTTCCTGAAATATTCAGGTTTACAAACTCTCGTATTGTTACCACTTAATTCTGCTCATATACTTATTTAACATGTATTCTTAAACCTTAATTTACACACACACACTTTAACATATGATTGTGGGTTGCATATTGGATTATTACATTATTTATGTTCTTTTGTTAAAGGTAACAACTAAGGGAAAGGGATTGTATATAATTAAAAAAAAAACATGAAAAAAAAGAAAGAAAAAAAAAAGAAAAAAAAGAAGAAAAAAAAATGATGATAATAAAAATGTAGATAAGTTTGGTTTCGTAGCCTCCCTAACCTAAGCAATTAAGCCCGAAGGGGTGTTTTAACACCTAATACCCTAAAGTCAACTGACTTGGGAGCTATTGGCCCAACGCTTGTTACATGGGTTGAGGAGAAAAGCTTAAGGGAATCAAACATTGCACTATCTACATATCAGTATCTGCGACCCGAGTTACTAAGCTCGTAGGGGTGTCTTAACACCTAATGCCCTAAGACCAACTGGTCTGGGAGTCATTAGCTGAAAGCTCGTTACATGGGTTAAAGATGCATGATGTTTTTAAATTATATGTATATAGATTTTTAAAAAAGAAAAAAAGAAAAAAAAAGACAAAAATAATAATCCCAACCCAAGGAAGTTAACCTTAAACATTAGAACAAAAATTTTGTTTTCTTCCAAGAAAAGCCCCATAATTATGTGTTGATACATTGAGCACAAAAGAAAGGTTTATTAATATCTTGTTAAGAGGTATTGAGCAGATATATAAATTTAATGAGAGTTTGTTTATCTGGATAGATTAATGGAAGTTAAATGATGAATACCTTGCTTTGTGGAATTTGCAAATTGTTTTTCTATTTTACGCTTTGATTACTAGGGACTAGTAATAAGCTGGTTGGGGGGTGTGATTAGTACTTAAAAGTGCATTTTTATCATGGTTTTATATCATCATTTTGCACTTGAAGTATCAATAACTCCTTAACCAAAGCATGTTTTATAATAATATATCTAATAATATAAGATACCTTTAATTTGTGGTAAATGTCTATTTTTAATGCAGGTCTATCACATAAATGAAAGGATTGATTGATGACTTGAAGAACTTAAATTGCATGGATAAAGAGATGGTCAAACTTAGAGAAGAGATGTCGGTGCAATCCAAACCGGAACACTGTTCGGTAAATGGGTCATATCTGGAGCTATATATCTCAGATTTAGGTCCAATTTATATGGATGGAAAGGTAAGACATAGGCCTACAACTTTCATATGGAGCCCAAGATCTAAAAAGGCCATTATCAAGTCCAAATTGTAGAAACAACAAAGAAGCCCGAATCTGTCTTCCAGCCCGAGCACTGTTCGGTATTTTGGCCATATCTGGAGTTCTAGAAGTCCAAATGAGCTGAATTTTTTACACAAGAAAGCTGAGACAATTGCCTACAACTTTCATGTTTGCAACTGGCTCCAGTTTTGACGTTATCAATGACGTTTTGGGCAGACAAGAGAAGATAAGGATTGTCACCAAGTCAAAAGTTGGTCACCCACTTATCAATTAGTCATCAAATCAATAGTTCCCAATTTTGGCCTATAAAAGGAGGCATTTGCCATGCATTTAGGCATCTTGGTGTTCAGATCAAGATCATGCTCTTCCTTTCTCTCTTTGTATTTTTTATGCTTTGTTTTCATTAATATTAAGTTTATGCCTTTCATTTCCTTTCCTTTACTTAGTTAACTTTTATGTTCTTATTTTGTTTATCTATTTTGCTTTCTTTCATTATGTCTAGCTAAGTTAATTATGTCAAGGTGAAAAGGTTACACTAATGGTGTGAGAATAAGTATAATGTAAACTTAATATGGACTTTAATGTTTGATACTAACATGTTTTATATTTGTTATCTTGTTTACTCTTTAATACTTTGCTTGTTAAATGATTAATCTTGATTTATGTTGTATAACACTTGGTACAACAAATGCTTGGCACTTTCATAGCCCATAATGTATGGTATAACCGACACCTGAGCTATGAAAGGAACTTGATTTGTTGTTAACATAAGTTATAATCATGAATGCTTGACGAGATTTACAAGTATTAGCATTAATTGAATAAGATGACTAATGTAATCATGTTAACAATATATAATCTGATTGGAACCTCCTTTGTGTGTGGTTTCCAATTCAATAATAAGAGTTTATACTATACTTGTTTGATATACCATTAGTGGAACCTCTAACCTTGACATTTGTTATTATTATTGTTTAATCCTTACATTAATTTTCCATCTCCAAGTTCTCATCATCTTCTTCTTCTTCTCTTTCTTTATTATTATTATTATTATTATTATTATTATTATTAGTACTACTACTACTATTATTATTAGTATTATTATTGCTTCTATTATTATTGTTGTTGTTTATAATTATTGTTTATAATTGTTGTTTATAATTTGTACAATTAACCTCCCTGTGGTTCGACCCCGGTCTTGCCGGGTTATTTATTACTTCGACACTCCTGCACTTGGGAGAAGACATCAATCTTTTAGTCGTGTCAAGTTTTTGGCGCCGTTGCCGGGGAGGTAAGTTCTTGTATAAATTATAGTATTTATTTTATTTTCTCTTTTCACTTTTCTTGTATATAACTTTGTTTCTTTTCTTTTGTTTCTTTTTATTTTGTTTTCTTCCTCCTTCTTTTGCTTTGTTGTTCTTCTTTTTATTTTATTCCTACACGTGCATGAGAGTGTGGTCACGTACATCAAGTGGTAGACTTTGTAGGGTATCCTCATCATTTTCAGAAAATATGGCCGAAGAAGATAATCAATCACTTCATAATGAGAATAATGAGAATAACCGTGCTAGAACACTTAGAGACCACATGAATCCCACAAGAACAAGTGCACCATCATGCATAGTTTTTCCTCCTGATGCATCTCATTTTAATTTTAAACCAGGTATTATTCAACTTTTACCTTCTTTTCATGGTTTGGAATTGGAAAATCCATACTTGCATTTAAGGGAATTTGAGGAGGTCTGCAACACATATAATAATTTAAATTGTAGCATGAACACCATTAGATTAAAGCTTTTTCCTTTTTCATTAAAAGATAAAGCTAAAACATGGCTACAAAATTTAAGACCAGGATCCATTCGTGCTTGGGATGAAATGCAACAACAGTTTTTAAAGAAGTTTTTTCCATCTCATAGAACAAACTCTTTCAAAAGACAAATCACTACTTTCACTCAAAAACCAGGAGAAACATTTTACCAATGTTGGGATAGGTATCGAGACTTGCTTAGTACTTGCCCTCATCATGGTTTTGAAACATGGAGATTGGTTTCACATTTCTATGAAGGGTTAACACCTAAAGATAGGCAAATGGTTGAATTGATGTGCAATGGAACTTTTGAAGATAAAGACCCTGATGAAGCAATGGAGTACTTAGACTTGTTAGCTGAAAATGCTCAAAATTGGGACACCGCGGGTACATATGAGGCACCGAGTAAAACTCAACCTCATACATCTAGTGGAGGTATGTACAACCTTAGGGAAGATCATGACCTTCAAGCCAAGTTTGCATCTTTAGCTAGAAAAGTCGAGGCACTAGAATTGAAAAAGAGTGGTCAATTAAAATCTGTTGAAAACATTGTGTGTCAAATCTGTGAAACAAATGAACACTCAACCAACGATTGTCCAACCTTGCCTTCTTTTAAAGAATGTCTCCATGAACAAGCCCATGCTTTAAACAGTTTTCAAAGGGCCAACCATAACCCATACTCCCAAACATACAACCCTGGTTGGAGGAATCACCCAAATTTCAGTTGGAAGAGTGAGAACAACAATGCACAAACTTCACAACCACCGTTTCAAGCACACCATAATTTCCAAAATTCTCATGGATATGCACCTCCTTATGCTCCACCTCCTAGAAGAAATCTTGAGGAAACATTGCATGCATTCATTGAAAAGCAAGAGACAATCAATACTCAACTTGCTCAAAACATGACAGATTTTAAAGATACTCTTGCAAAATTCACATCTGCTCTCAATTTTCAAGAGCAAGGTAAGTTTCCATCTCAACCACAACAAAATCCCAAGGGGCAATACAATGCAAATGCAAGTAGTTCTGGAAGCCAACACATGGATCAAGTCAAATCAGTCACTACTCTACGCAGTGGTAAGGTTATTAAAAAACCCTCTCTTGAACCTTATGAGAAAGATGATGAGTCAATCTCTGAGGGTAAGAAAGGGGTTGAATCTGAAAATTGTAAAGAAACGACTGATTCACCACCAGCATTTCCATTTCCTCATGTCATGACCAAACAAAAGAAAGTCAATCACAACTTTGAAATTTTTAAAATTTTCAAACAGGTAAGGATCAATATACCTTTGCTGGATGCTATTAAACATGTTCCTTCTTATGCTAAATTTTTGAAAGATCTATGCACTGTGAAGAGGAAACTGAATGTGAAAAAGAAAGCCTTTCTAACCGAATAAGTAAGCGTTATTCTTCAAAACAATAATGCTTTGAAATATAAAGACCCTAGTTGTCTTACAATTTCTTGCTCTACTGGAGAGCATAAAATTGAAAGAGCTTTACTTGATCTTAGAGCTAGTGTGAATTTACTTCCATATTTAGTTTTTAAGAGTCTGAATCTAGGTGAGTTAAAACCAACTTCTATATCTCTTTTACTTGCCGATAGATCTGTAAAAGTGCCTAGAGGAATAATTGAAGATGTGTTAGTACAAGTTGTATCCTGTGGATTTTATTGTCTTGGACACAGAACCTGTTGAAGCATGTAATTCATTTCCTGTTATTTTAGGACGTCCGTTTCTTGCAACTTCTAACGCATTGATTAATTGTAGGAATGGACTAATGAAGCTATCATTTGGAAACATGACATTGGAGATGAATATTTTCAACATTTGCAAGCAACCTGGAGATGATAATGATTTACAAGAAGTAAATCATATTAACGAATTAGTTTATGATCAACTTGAATCTACTTTAAGTAAAAATGAGTTGGATGAATCTGAAGATTTGCAAATGATTTATTATGAGGAAGAAATCACTGATGAAAAACGCACTAAAAATATTGATGCGAATCTTTTGTAAAAAATGACAACAAATTCAACATCTGACATCACACCAATCGATGATTACTTTCCTAACGAATCCTTACTTTCTCTTAGTCCAATGCCTTGGTATGATAAAAATATTAATTTTCTTGCTTTAGGAGATTTGCCAGCTGATTGGAGTAATCAAGACAAAGAAAAGTTTTTGAACGAAGTGAAGAATTTTTATTGTGATGACCCTAACTTATTCAAATATTGTCCTGATCAAATATTTCAAAGATTCATTCCCGACAATGAGGTAAGTAGTGTCATTAAACTTTGTCATTCTAAAGCATGTGGAAGTTATTTCTCGTCAACAAAGACAGCTATAAAAATCTTTCAAAATAGATTTTATTGGCCCACCATGTTTAAGGACACACATGCATTCTGCAAAACTTGTGAAAATTATCAAAAAGTTGATACTGGTCAAAAAGTTTTGTTTTATAATTCTCAACTCTATGCTTTCCCTAAAGAGCTAAGATTAAGATGGAGCAATCCTTATGGGGCCTGTGATATTGAGAATTCAATGAATGACAATGATTTTAAGGAAAATGGACATCGTTTGAAAGCTTACTTTGATAATGTTCCTAGTGAAAATGAATCAACTGGTTTGAATGATCTTGTAGATAAAGGTTCATTATTTTGTTTTTCTCACATTGTTTTTGTGTTTCTTTTTGAATGATTTTTGCTAGTTTCTCTCACCCCGGTCAAATGGCGGACAACGGTACTCCGTGACTTAAGTCGGTTCTTTCAGTTTCCCACAATAACTGATATTTGTGTATATATTTGTGCAATTCTTTGAATCTCTCTTCCAATTCTCATTTGAAAATGGACACTAATCTTGAAAAATTGAAAAAGTATTTTCTCGCTCTGCCTCAAAATGCGATTACAAAAATTTACCGTGCTAGATGTGCAAGATTAAGATTGTTAATGAATCATGGAATTCCTGAAGATATTCGCTGGTTGATTGAAGCAAAGGTCCGATTATCAGGTGAGTCCTCTAATTCCTTCATTTCACATATTCCTGGAACAGGTAAAAGCACTTTTGCAAAGAAACGTCGTGCAAAACGACTGAAAGTCTGTCATCGATGTGCTAGATGGACTTGTAATACACAATGTCATTCTTTAGGAATGGTATCTATAAACTGTGAAGATAAAATACAATTCATTAAGGATGGCCTGAGTAAGGAGTCTTTAAATAATCTTCTATTGACTCTTGAGACGCATCCTAGTGGAGATGTGCATCGTGCAATTCATGATTTATGGCCCCATTTTCATAAAGAACATGATCGACTTAGTCTTAGGAATCTGACTAAAAAAGACCCTGTTTGCCAGTTTTTAAGAAAACTGGATGGGAAGCCTATCCCCGACCCATAGAGGGCGTTTAAGCCATTCTTGGACGTAAAACCAAGGAAAGATGTGAGCCACAATCACAACTACCTGTACATACACATGCTTTTTTAAAAGTAAATAAATAAATAAATAAAAAGAGAGAGAGAGAGTGTGTGAGACTCCAGCTAGTCTCCATATAGGTGGTATGATTTCCCTTTTAATTTCTCATCTATAAAATCCTCTCTTCCTTCCTTTCATTTCTACTCAACCCATATATTCAAAAAATACAAAAGTGTGTAGAAATGGCAAGTTCCTCAAGTCATCATATAAGAAATATTTATATTTTCGGTGGATCTAGTCCTGGGAAAGAAAAGGAGTTTTTAGAATCAGCAAATCATCTTGGTCAAGTGTTAGCTAAGAGAAAGATTCATTTAGTGTATGGGGGAGATAATCTTGGGTTAATGGGAGGTGTGTCAATAGCTGCATTTTTAGGAGGTAGTCAAGTTTTGGGGGTTGTTCCCGAAGCTTTAGCACAAGGGGACACCATTGGAAAAACAATTGGAGAGGAACTTCAGGTCTCCACAATGTCAGCTCGAATGAATGCAATGTTTAACCATGCTGATGCCTTCATTGCTTTACCAGGTGGTCTAGGTACATTGGAAGAGATCTTTCATATTTCCTCTTGGGCTCAACTGCACATTCACCATAAACCCATAGGTTTGTTAAATGTTAATGGTTATTATGATAAGTTGTTGTCTTTTCTTGATCATGCTGTGGAACAGGAATTTCTAACATCTTCTACACGACAAATCATAATCTCTACTGCTATTACCGAACAATTAATTGAATAGCTACAATCCTTCATTCCTATAATTGATCCTTCCATGAGTCACATAAATTGGTCAACTAAGGAAAGCCGTAAAAAGCTTAGATTGGATTTGAGCCTCCATTTGTGAATTTTTGTGTCTTTTGATTTTATTATTGTGCTTTGTTATTTCTTATTTTTGTTTCAGTGTGTTTCAGGTTTGTTAGTATTCGTTATTTCAAGTGATATCTTCTATACTCTATCTTTCTACCTTTAAACATTGAGGACAATGTCTCGTTTTGGTTGGGGGGAGAGGGTAGTAGTTGATAAAAAAAAATTGTTTTTCATTTCATAAAACATGTGCATAATTGTTGTTACTAGGATGACAGAGTAAATGAGCTCTTTTGTTAAAGTGACTCTTGAGACGCATCTTAGTAACCATTCTTAACAAGGTCTATTATAATACTTCTTGAAATATTCAAATTTACAAACTCTCGCATTATTATCACTTAATTCTACTCATATACTCATTTAACATGTATTCTTAAACCTTAATTTTCACACACACACACACTTTAACATATGATTGTGGGTTGCACATTGGATTATTACATTATTTATGTTCTTTTGTTAAAGGTAACAACTAAGGAAAAGGGATTGTATATAATTAAAAAAAATAAAAAAAGAAAAAAAGAAAAGAAAATGATAATAATAAAAATGTAGATAAGTTTGGTTTCGTAGCCTCCCTAACCTAAGCAATTAAGCCCAAAGGGGTGTTTTAACACCTAATACCCTAAAGTCAACTAACTTGGGAGCTATTGGCCCAACGCTTGTTACATGGGTTGAGGAGAAAAGCTTAAGGAAATCAAACATTGCACTATCTACATATCAGTATCTGCGAACCGAGTTACTAAGCTCGTAGGGGTGTCTTAACACCTAATGCCCTAAGACCAACTGGTTTGGGAGTCATTAGTCGAAAGCTCGTTACATGGGTTAAAGATGCATGGTGTTTTTAAATTATATGTATATATATTTAAAACAATAGGAAGAAAAAAAAAGACAAAAATAATAATCCCAACCCAAGAAAGTTAACCTTAAACATTAGAACAAAAAAAATTGTTTTCTTTCAAGAAAAGCCCCATAATTACGTGTTGATACATTGAGCACAAAAGAAAGGTTTATGAATATCTTGTTAAGAGGTATTGAGCAGGTATATAAATTTAAAGAGAGTTTGTTTATCTGGATAGATTAATGGAAGTTAAATGATGAATACTTTGCTTTGTGGAATTTGCAAATTGTTTTTCTATTTTAACGCTTTGATTACTAGGGACTAGTAATAAGCTGGTTGAGGGGGTGATTAGTACTTAAAAGTGCATTTTTATCATGGTTTTCTATCATCATCTTGCACTTGAAGTATCAATAACTCTCTAACTAAAGCATGTTTTATAATAATATATCTAATAATATAAGATACCTTTAATTTGTGGTAAATGTTCATTTTAAATGCAGGCCTATCACATAAATGAAAGGATTGATTGATGACTTTAAGAATTTAAATTGCAAGGGCAAAGAGATGACCAAAATTAGAAAAGAGATGTTGGTCCAATCCAAACCGGAACACTGTTCGGTAATTGGGTCATATCTGGAGCTATAGATCTCAGATTTAGGTCTACTTTATATGGATGGAAAGGTAAGACATAGGCCTACAACTTTCATATGGAGCCCAAGATCTAAAAAGGTCAGTTTCAAGTCCAACTTATTGCAACAACAAAGACGCCTAAAGCTGTCCTCCAGCCCGAGCACTGTTTATCTGGAGTTCTAGAAGTCCAAATGAGCTGAATATTTTACACAAGAAAGCTAAGACAATTTCCTACAACTTTCATGTTTTCAAGTGGCTCCAATTTTGACGTTATCAATGATGGTTTGGGTAGACAAGAGAAGATAAGGATTGTCACCAAGTCAAGAGTTGGCCACCCATTCATCAATTAGTCATCAAATCAATAGTTTCCAATTTTGGCCTATAAAAGGAGGCATTTGCCATGCATTTAAGCATCTTGGTTTCCAGATCAAGATCATGCTCTTTGATTAGTACTTAAAAGTGCATTTTTATCATGGTTTTATATCATCATTTTGCACTTGAAGTATCAATAACTCCTTAACTAAAATATGTTTTATAATAATGTATCTAATAATATAATATACCTATAATTTATGGTAAATGTCTATTTTTAATGCAGGCCTATCACATAAATGAAAGGATTGATTGATGACTTGAAGAACTTAAATTGCAAGGATAAAGAGATGGTCAAACTTAGAGAAGAGATGTCGGTGCAATCCAAACCGGAACACTGTTCGGTAATTGGATCATATCTGGAGCTACAGATCTCAGATTTAGGTCCAATTTATATGGATGGAAAGGTAAGACATAGGCCTACAACTTTGATATGGAGCCCAAGATCTAAAAAGGCCATTATGAAGTCCAAATTGTAGCAACAACAAAGAAGCCCGAATCTGTCTTCCAGCCCGAGCACTGTTCGGTATTTTGGCCATATCTGGAGTTCTAGAAGTCCAAATGAGCTGAATTGTTTACACAAGAAAGCTGAGACAATTGCCTACAACTTTCATGTTTGAAACTGGCTCCAAATTGTCTACAACTTTCATGTTTGCACCTGGCTCCAGTTTTGACGTTATCAATGACGTTTTGGGCAGACAAGAGAAGATAAGGATTGTCACCAAGTCAAAAGTTGGTCACCCACTTATCAATTAGTCATCAAACTTGGGAGCTATTGGCCCAACGCTTGTTACATGGGTTGAGGAGAAAAGCTTAAGGAAATCAAACATTGCACTATATATGACACGACTAAAGATTGATGTCTTCTCCCACAGATCAAGATCATGCTCTTCCTTTCTCTCTTTGTATTTTTTGTAATGTTTATGCTTTGCTTTTATTAATATTAAGTTTATGCCTTTAAAAAAAAAAATGATGATAATAAAAATATAGATAAGTTTGATTTCGTAGCCTCCCTAACCTAAGCAATTAAGTCCGAAGGGGTGTTTTAACACCTAATACCCTAAAGTCAACTGACTTGGGAGCTATTGGCCCAACGCTTGTTACATGGGTTGAGGAGAAAAGCTTAAGGGAATCAAACATTGCACTATCTACATATCCGTATCTGCGACCCGAGTTACTAAGCTCGTAGGGGTGTCTTAACACCTAATGCCCTAAGACCAACTGGTCTGGGAGTCATTAGCTGAAAGCTCGTTACATGGGTTAAAGATGCATGATGTTTTTAAATTATATGTATATAGATTTAAAAAAAAAAGAAAAAAGAAAAAAGAAAAAAAAAGAGACAAAAATAATAATCCCAGCCCAAGGAAGTTAACCTTAAACATTAGAACAAAAATTTTGTTTTCTTCTAAGAAAAGCCCCATAATTATGTGTTGATACATTGAGCACAAAAGAAAGGTTTATTAATATCTTGTTAAGAGGTATTGAGCAGATATATAAATTTAATGAGAGTTTGTTTATCTGGATAGACTAATGGAAGTTAAATGATGAATACCTTGCTTTGTGAAATTTGCAAATTGTTTTAACGCTTTGATTACTAGGGACTAGTAATAAGCTGGTTGAGGGGTGAGATTGATGTCTTCTCCCAAGTGCAGGAGTGTCGCTTTTCCTTTCTCTCTTTGTATTTTTTGTATTGCTTATACTTTGCTTTCATTAATATCAAGTTTATGCCTGTCATTTCCTTTCCTTTACTTAGTTAACTTTTATCTTATTTATGTTCTTATTTAGTTTATCTATTTTTCTTTCTTTCATTATGTCTAGCTAAGTTAATTATGTCAAGGTGAAAAGGTTACACTAATGGTGTAATAATAAGTATAGTGTAAACTTAATATGGACTTTAATGTTTGATACTAACATGTTTTATATTTGTTATCTTGTTCACTCTTTAATACTTTGCTTGTTAAATTACTAATCTTGATTTATGTTGTATAACACTTGGTACAACAAATGCTTGGCACTTTCATAGCCCATACTATATGGTATAACCGACACCTGAGCTATGAAAGGAACTTGATTTGTTGTTAACATAAGTTATAATCATGAATGCTTGACGAAATTTACAAGTATTAACATTAATTGAATAAGATGACTAATGTAATCATGTTAACAATTTATAATTTGATTGGAAGCTCCTTTGTGTGTGGTTTCCAATTGAATAATAAGAGTTTATACTATACTTGTTTGACATACCATTAGTGGAACCTCCAACCTTGACATTTGTTATTATCATTGTTTAATCGTTAAACCTTGACATTTGTTATTATTAATACCATTAGTGGAACCTTTAACCTTGACATTTGTTATTATTATTGTTTAATCCTTACATTAATTTTCCATCTCCAAGTTCTCATCATCTTCTTCTTCTTCTCTTTTTTTTTTTATTATTATAGTTATTATTGTTATTGTTATTGTTGTTATTGTCATTGTTGTTATATTGTTATTACTATTATTATTATTATTGTTATTATTATTGTTGTTGTTGTACTATTGTCGTTTATAATTTATACAATTAACCTTCCTGTGGTTATTTTTGTTTTTAATTTGTACAATTAACCTCCCTGTGGTTCGACCCCGGTCTTGCCGGGTTATTTATTACTTCGACACTCCTGCACTTGGGAGAAGATATCAATCTTTTAGTCGTGTCAATTTGGTACATGAGTACCATATGTCGAGTCAAGCAGGTTTCTTCACCTAGATATATGCAATACAAGTAACATGCCCAACAAATTCAAAATCTCATATACAATCGAATCTTTTTATAATTAATATTTGTTAGACATTGAGTTTTATGTATTGATCTTTTAATTTAATATTAACGTTTTAGTAATACTAGGTTGGTTTCATGTTACGGGAGGTTCGAGAGGTTACATCTTATCTTCGTAATATTAGTGAAGAAAGTGAAGTCACACCATTGTGTTTTTATGGTTAAATATTTGATACACTAGACTTTGAAGAGAGGTTAACTTTTGATGATGTCATGGAATAGGACGAAGTCATTTAGGCAAGTGCAGAAGCTGGATCCAGTCATGCTATTGATGAACTCAGATTATCCCGTAGGCGGTATAGACATAGATAGATAGTTAAGTTATGTTTATATATTTTAGGATTGCTTGAATATTATATTATTAAATTATTTTTTATACATTTTGCATGTATACATGATCTTTTTTTTTTTTTGCATTTCTAGGGTTACTTGTAATTATGAAATGTAAGAATTTGTTGAGTTTCATTATAATTTGTTGACCCCTATTATGGTTTTTTACTGTTTTAGCTTTTTTTTTTTTTAAGTGAAACAAGATTCTAGATATAATTCCAATACAAGAAAACAAAAAACTCCTAAAATTTTGTTAAAATTTTAAAATTTTTGACTTTTTAAAATCATAAAATAAAATAAATTTCAAATTAATAAAAACTATGCTTTTATGAACTCTTTCAAGCTCAAAACACATTTATTTTTGAAAAATGGACAGTAGCCAAAATGTTTTGATTGTTTTGAGAAACAATCAAACTATTTTGGTTATTACTTGTCCATTTTTTGAAATGTCTAGTCATTTCTCAAAATAATATGCGGTTTGAAATATCTAGATTGATAAAAATATACATTTGATTCAATGACTCGTTTCTTAATAGTGACAAAATTATAATTGATGTCATGGTTCACAGCGGCGACATCTAGTCAAATGTCATGGTTTAGAAATGTGACATGTCAATATTGTCTCGTTTCTGAACTGCAACCTTTTTAAACTGTGTTATTTTATCAAAAAATATTCATCATATGTTAATTTGCTATTTATTTATGTTTTGTGTGCAATTTGCCTATTTTACCCCTTCAATTTAATATAAATTGTACCTGCATTTTAATACCGTCGACAACTCCTTTCTCTTTCCATTCAAAACTATCATGCAAATCATTAAAATTCATAGAAGAATCAGAATCTTTTTCTGCAAGTTCATTACCATCACCCAAAACACTAGGATATGTTCTCTCAAACTCTTTGATTAATGGATGTTTGTTTTAGCTTTTATAATTGGGTATAATTTAATTGTTTACAAAACTCAACCATAAAAATTGATTTTTTTTAAAGGTGTTTTTTATGATTTTATATCCAAAACTCATCCTCCATCTCTAAAACAAACACAATTATTTGAGAGTATAAGTGTATGGTACACAACAATTTTAAAGGGTGTTCGAGGATATTATATGGTTAAGTGTGATAATTATTTTTTAATATACAACTCATTTAATGTATAAAAAGCTATCATCAGAATCAAGTTTTATACGTTTTTTTTTGTTCTTCTATGGGTAAAAGGAAAAAAAAACACATCCCACCACACCGTTGATCAAGTTCTTGTTGAAGATCCCAAGGCGGTGCACGTCCTCTCGTTGCATACTCTTTGCTGTACTTTCTTATAACATCTTGAACTGCTCTTTAGTTCCCAGAAGGTGAAGACCATCTTTCATGAGCTTACAGTTGTCAAGGGTAGGATTGTCTTTGAATAGTAGGACTGTGAGTCTCACGCGTTGATAACAAAAGTGTTATTGTAATTATTTTTAAAAATATTTTTTATTTAAAAATATATTAAAATAATATTTTTATTTAAAAAATTATTTTTAATATTAACATATAAAAATAATTTAAAACTAACAAATAAATAATAATTTAAAAAAAATAAAAAAAATATTTTTAAAATATATAAACAAACATAACTATAAGATAAATGACCCATTTCATTATTAAAGTTTGATTTTATGAAGCGCAGAAGATATCGTATGAAGGGAGAATTCATATCTGTATTCTACATAGTTTATGTATTTATTTTTATTTTATTTTATATTTTGAATTGAAAGTAAAGTATAGAAATCCAACTATAAAAACTCGATGTAATTTTCTATTATTATTATTGTATATAATGAAATTAAACTAATTATAACATAAATATAAGTTATTTTTTAAATATATAAATATTGGATATGGTAGCAAAAAGAATGTTTCGATCAACCATTATCCTCAATCAACACGTGTAGGGTATGGTGGAAGAACCCATGCCTTTGAAAATTCTTATTACTTATAAAATATATTAAAAAAGAAAAAATCAAAGGAAAAGATAATAATAATAATAATAAAAAATAACAACAACAACAACAACAAAGAAACAACGGCGTTTTGATTGAACGGTTTTCAGTGTCGCTACTCCTTCAATATCAGTGTAGCAAAATCCCCAAATTCTCCTCCTCCCTCGCTCTCTCTCTCTGCGACCTCAAAATCCAAATTCCCAATCCTAATGAATCCCTAATTTCCCTATCTCTCTCTGCAACAGTATGGACTCTCGGCGAGCTCCAAGAACAGCAAGCGACCCGAAAGTCCGTAAAGTCGGGTTTTTTACTGCTCCACCCGACCACTCTCTATCCGGTCCACCCGACCACCCAATCTTCTCTTTCCCAACTTCTCATCCTCCTGTTGTCGACAACTCCTCTCCTTCCGCCGGCAACTCTCTCTCTCCCGTCATGATCCCTCCTCCCCGCCACTCCTCCGCCACCCTCTCCCCTCTCCGCCGTGACTCCGCAGAACTCTTCCCCCCTTCTGCTTCCCCCACCTCCCCCGCCTCGTTCTCCGATGATGTGGCGGCGGCGGTGATGGGGAGGGGTGCTGTTGCTGCTTCGAGTAGCTTGCCGGGAGGGTTAGGGTTTGATATTGCGGCGGTTAAATCAGCCGCGAGTAGTGTTCCGGCAAGTGGACTGACTACCGTCTCAGTTGTCAACAATCTGCCTATGGGCATTTCTGGTATTGCCTTCTTCATTTAATTAACTTATTGAATTATTATTTTCTTATTTAAATATGATTATTCAAATTAAATCAATTTAGCGTGGTCATTTTGTGATGCATGATTTGTGAAGTAATGCTTAAATTTTTTATTTTTAGTTAAGGTGACTCAAGGCCGTAAGGAAATGACTAAAAATTATATATGGTTGCAGAAAAGGGTGGTGGGGTAGCAGTGGAAATGCAAAATGATCAATCTACACGTTCCAAGTCATTGAAAGAGAAAACTACTAAAGCAGAGAGGCGTGCACTTCAAGAAGCTCAAAGAGCTGCGAAAGCTGCTGCCAAAGGTGAATATAGCTCTATTATTTTCTTTTGACATGTCAATTTTTTTTTCCGGTGCTATCAGTTTGTTCTATCGATATTGCCTGGAATTAGCTATGTTTAATTACTATTTCATGTGCTCAGATGTCTTAATTTTTTGTTTTGCTTATGAGCAAATGGAATTTTGTCTCTCATCCTTTTTTGTTTGGTTTTTATGTTGTCAAATTTCTCATGGAATAAATGAAGGGATGCCCTGTTGAAGGTCGTCAGTTTTCTTTTGTCTAGCACAGCTGTTTTTAGGCTTTGTTATAATAACCCAGTCTTTAATTACGGTTTCTATCATGGGTGGGTTATTAGCTGAAGGTGGTAAGACACCTGCTGCTGCTTCTGTGAATACGAAGTCAGCTAAATCTGTGAAGCCACCTCCTTCACAGAAGAATGATAGTGCTACAGTTGCAGCTTCAGAGAAGAAGGGAGGTGATAGGCCACCAGAAAAGGATCGAAAGAAGGAAGTCCCACAACCACGCATGCAATATGATGACAAGAGTCGGGTGGAAAAGGCAAAGAGGCGTGCTGTGGTGAAGCAAACTGAAGCTAGGAATAGAGTTGAGTTGTTCAGGCATTTGCCTCAATATGAACGTGGAACACAGCTCCCTGAACTTGAGTCTAAGTTCTTTGAGCTTGATCCAATGCACCCAGCTGTCTATAAGGTATTCATTTGAAGTTGTTAGTTTGCACCTTCTGTGGACATATCTTCTGGTTATTATACATTGAATGAATTTAACAATCTTAGATAACTATATGAACCGGAATAATCTTTTTGATATAGCTCAAGTCTACATAATGTTGTGTACCTCTATCCATGATCTAGTCTGCCTTTGATTCTATGTAGAAGTTAGTTGATGATTGCTACTTTTAGCTGGATGGTCATGTAGATGGCAGTTACTGATGAACCTTTAGCAGGGATATTTCTGTAATCTTGCAGTAATAAGGCTTGGTGGAAATTTTGGTTATCAGTAGTTTTATTGTTATTTGATTTTAGAATTATTAATCAGGAGGTATCTTTCTTAATTAGTTAGGAGTACTCTTTACTTTTCCTTGTGGTATTTAGTTTTTCCTCCTAGATTAGGATATCTCTTGAGTCTATACATTCCAACATTGTACTACCTTCTAAATATAGTTTTTTTGGGAATAATTTTTTTCCTAGTGTGAATTTCTTAGTAGTGCAAGTCCATTAAAGCTGTCACATTTTTTCTTACTTGAGTCCTGTAAAAGGAATCAGTGAGGCTATCAAGGTTAAAATGTGTTTCCAGCAGAATCCTATCATCATTCCTGCCCCATTTCTACCTTTTAAGCACCCAATTTCAAACCCTTATTGTAAATCCCTAAACCTCTTAAACACTACCCAGCTTTATTGATTGCAGTATGTAAGTGATTGAGTGTTCTGGTGTTGATGTCCAATTGTTGAACTTTTCTTCTTGTTGACAGGTTGGATTGCAGTATTTGTCAGGAGAGATATGTGGTGGCAATGCTCGTTGCATTGCAATGCTTCAAGCATTCCAAGAAGCCATTAAAGACTACTCAACACCACCTGAAAAAACTCTTACTCGAGACTTGACAACAAAAATAGGTAGTTACGTTTCTTTCCTTATTGAGTGCCGCCCGCTTTCAATCAGCATGGGGAATGCAATCAGGTTTCTGAAGAATCGAATTGCGAAGTTACCTTTGTCTTTGTCTGAATCGGAAGCAAAAACAAATCTTCATTCGGACATTGATAGATTCATAAACGAGAAGATCATAATTGCAGACAAGGTGATAGTCAAGCATGCTGTTACAAAGATCAGTGATGGCGATGTTCTACTTGTATATGGCTCATCTTCTGCAGTTGAAATGGTACTATTGCATGCTCATGAGCTTGGCAAACAGTTCCGTGTTGTGGTAGTGGATTCTCGTCCAAAGCTTGAAGGGCAACTATTACTTCGTAGATTGGTTGGAACGGGAATCAACTGTACATACACTCATATAAATGCCATTTCTTATATTATGCATGAAGTTACTCGAGTTTTTCTTGGTGCTTCTTCCGTGCTGTCCAACGGAACAGTTTACTCAAGAGTTGGGACTGCTTGTGTTGCTATGGTTGCTCATTCATTCCATGTACCAGTTTTAGTTTGTTGCGAAGCATATAAATTTCATGAAAGGGTACAGCTTGATTCAATATGTTCTAATGAACTGGGTATGCATTTCTAGCTATAGGATTTGGAGGTGCCTCTTGCGATTAATGACTGGCTTGTAATTTCTTTATGCTTAATATCTCCAATACCTGTCCATTTCTTGCAGGTGATCCAGACGTGATTTCAAAGGTTCATGGGAGAGAGGACATCAACTTCCTTGATGGATCGGACAATAGTGCAATTCTCCAGCTTCTGAATTTGATGTAAAGTTCTTTTGATGCTAACAATGGTCTGTGAAAGATTTTGATTTTTCTGAACCTGACCATGGATCTTACATGTTGGACAGTTATGATGCAACACCTTCAGATTATGTTTCAATGATAATCACGGATTATGGCATGGTAGGTTGTCTGATTTTGAACTAATTTTTATGCTATCATGAAAGTTCTTGGTGGTTTCACTTGGTTGTATTCAGAGCATTAGTCCAATTGCAATTGATGCATGCGCATTTACACCTTGATTAATATCTGCTTGAAACCTTCCAACTTCCAAGCTAGGTGATCTATCTGGTGGGCACTGGACCTTGGACTGATGGGAATGAGAGGAAATGGGAGGAAGCACATACTTTTTCAATCATTACTTTATTTATTAACTGTAGTAAATATTGTTTTCATCTGTTATTATAAGCTGCCATTGACTCGTATCGTGTTGTGCTTTCAGGTTCCACCCACAAGTGTGCCTGTCATAGTACGAGAATATCGAAGAGAACACTTGTGGATATAGATGGCATGCAGATGGATCATCAAGCTTCTCCAAAAATTTTGCCCATGCTAATATCCTTCTTATGGGAGCAATAAGACTAGCAAAACTTCTAATAAAGTGATTTCTTTTCCTCTCTGGTCACAGTTGTGGAATAATGCTGAGATTTTGACATGTTTGTTTCTCATTTCCTGACTGTGTAGAGTGCCATTTTTGCCTCTCCGGGCAGATTTAGCAAGGCATACTCGTATGTTGTGAACTTGTGACAGAGATGCATACCTCTCGGGGATTTCAGACAATTAATTTTCAGCAGATAACAATTTTGTTGGCAAAAGCTTACACCTCGATTTGTTTTAGAAAATTTTGTTCATCTCTTTATTTATATTTTTCCTGGTGGTTTTAGCATGTGATACAAGCAGCTGGTGCAGCTTGAACTCACATTTACATCACATGAAGGAGCGTTGGTATGAATTAGCTGGAAAATCTATAATTTTCAAGAACTACTTGAAAGCATCTTCCTCATTGTTGTCTTTCTGCAATTTAAATGTTTTCAGCCCTTTGTAATGCTTGCAGACATGATTGGGAAACACGTGCTGCTTGGAAAAGCGATGTGGTCAGCCCTATAAGTGGAGGAGGATATTGTAAAAGGATTTTTAAGAGTTTAGTAGATGTTTTTTAAAATATTTTTTATTTGAAAAAAAATAAGAAAAAAGTATTAATTTAAAATAATGAAAAATGAAAATTTTTATTTTTTTAAAAATATTTTTAAAACTCAATAACAAACATTTTCAAAATCTATTATAATTTCTACTGATAAAACGATTTTAGTATACCTGTAAATTGATTAATCCAACTGTTTATCTTTTTCCCTTATGATTTGTGACAATTTGATTCTATTCTCGTCATCATCGTAAGAAAACTTTTTATGTTCAATGTTTTCTAATTAGTACTTAAAAATGTATTTTTATCAAGGTTTTATATCATTATTTTATACTTGAAGTATCAATAACTCCTTAATTAAAACATGTTTTATAATAATATATCTAACAATATAAGATACCTTTAATTTATGGTAAATATTTATTTTAAATACAGGTCTACCACATAAATGAAAGGATTGATTGATGAATTTAAGAACTGAAATTGAAAGGATAAAGAGATCGCTAAATTTAGAAAAGAGATGTCGGTGCAATCCAAACAGAAACATTGTTCGGTAATTCGATCATATCTGGAGCTTTAGATCTCAGATTTAGATCTACTTTATATGGATGGAAAGGTAAGACATAGGCCTACAACTTTCATATGGAGCTCAAGATCTAAAAAGGTCATTTTCAAGTCCAAATTATAGCAACAAACAAAGAAGCTCGAATCTGTCTTCCAGCCCGAGCACTGTTCAGTATTTGGTAGGGGTGATCATTTTCAGTTCGGTTCGGTTTTTATAAAAAAAAAGTAACCAAACCGAAAAAAAAAATTTTTGAAAAAAAACCCGAAACCGAACCGAAACCGGGTCAAACCGACCGGTTTCGGTTCGGTTCGGTTTGGTTTTTTTAGGGGAAAAACCGGTTCAAATCGGTTTGGCTTGATTTTTCCGGTTTGGCTCGTTTTTTCTCGGTTTTGGCTCGATTTTGTCTCGGTTTTTCCGGTTTGGCTCGGTTTTGGCTCGGTTTTTTTTCGGTTTCGGTTTCGGTTCGGTTTTTTGGTTTTTTGGTTATAAAACCGAAACCGAACCGAACCGGCTGGTTTTTTCAAAATTTTAATCTGTTTAATCAGTTTTTTTTTTCGGTTATTTTTTTTCCGGTTTAATCGGTTTTTCGGTTTTTTTGCTCACCCCTAGTATTTGGCCCATATCTGGAGTTCTAGAAGTCCAAATGAGCTGAAGTTTTTACACAAGAAAGCTGAGACAATTTCCTACAACTTTCATGTTTTCGAGTGGCTCTAATTTTGACGTTAGCAATGACGTTTTGGGCAGACAAGAGAAGATAAGGATTGTCACCAAGTCAAGAGTTGATCACCCACTCATCTATTAGTCATCAAATCAATAGTTTTCAATTTTGGCCTATAAAAGGAGGCATTTGCCATGCATTTAGGCATCTTGGTTTCCAGATCAAGATCATGCTCTTGCTTTCTCTCTTTGTATTTTTTGTAATGTTTATGTTTTGCTTTCATTAATATCAAGTTTATGCCTTTCATTTTCTTTCATTTACTTAGTTAACTTTTATTTTATTTATGTTCTTATTTTATTTATTTATTTTTCTTTCTTTTATTATGTCTAACTAAGTTTATTATGTCAAGGTGAAAAAGTTACACTAATGGTGTAAGAATAAGTATAGGGTAAACTCAATATGGACTTTAATGTTTGATACTAACATATTTTGTATTTATTATCTTGTTCACTCTTTAATACTTTGCTTGTTAAATTATTAATCTTGATTTATCTTGTATAACACTTAGTACAACAAATGCTTGGCACTTTCATAGTCCATACTATATGGTATAACCGACACCTGAGCTATGAAAGAAACTTGATTTGTTGTTAATATAAGTTATACTCATGAATGCTTGAGGAAATTTACAAGTATTAGCATTAATTAAATAAGATGACTAATGTAATCATGTTAACAATCTATAATCTGATTGAAACCTCATTTGTGTGTAATTTTCAATTGACTAATAAAAGTTTATACTATACTTATTTGACATATCATTAGTGGATCATCTAACCTTGACATTTATTGTTATTGTTGTTAAATCTTTACGTTAATATTTCATCTCAAAGTTCTCATCTTCTTCTTCTTCTCTTTCTTTTTCTTTATTATTATTATTATTATTATTATTATTATTATTATTATTATTATTATTACTATTGTTGTTGTATTATTGTCGTTTATAATTTATACAATTAACCTCCTTATGGTTCGACCCCGGTCTTGCCAGGTTATTTATTACTTCGACACTCCTGCACTTAGAAGAAAACATTAATCTTTTAGTCATGTCATTTTCTCAATTCAACACTGCATTCGTGTCATTTCCAAAGTTTCATTCATCTGTTTGATACTTGGTGGAATTCGGAAAATCTTTAATCCAGTTCAATTTTGGTCAAGAAACCTCGAGCCAAAGCAGATGTTTTGCCATTAAACTAGAATATATGTCCTTGCTCAAGAACGTGGACAAGTTCATTCACCACAAGGACAAAGGTATGTGTACCTAGTCTTGAGAGAAGGTGCAACCGATCAACTACATATTAATCAAGAAGCTCCACCTTCCTCTGGTGCTGGGATTTATTGGTTTTAGGGTTTCACTATGTTTGATGTGGAGCTCGATATTCAGAAAGAAAGTGGTAGAGCAGAGAGGTTCAGCCAAGGGAAATCCCATGGAGAGAGGATTCCAGAGAACTCGTCTTACTCAACCTCGAGCTGGACCAGCAAACCCAGCGGCGGCCCGACACAGGAGACTAGGACAGAGAAGTTAGCGATTGGGGTCTCTCCTCTCCCTTACCACGGACTGAGATGACTTCGATTCAACACAATAATTCACTCTGTCAAGTTCCAAAGTATATTATTCAGCATGTACATGGAAAATACATGGCAAGGGGAAAAGGAAGCAAATAAAAAATCCCTTTAAACACAAGGGAACGAAATAGTTGTGGTCACAAAAACCACTCTGCTCTAAAAAACCAAGTTAGGAATTTTTCTCAATGCTATGCATGCAAGCAAATAGAACAGCAAGTGAAATTTTTCATGGTACATTGATCTTGTAAAAATAAATATTAGCCTGTGATTCACATGCGATAAGAATACAATTCTTAATCAAACATAAGAATCAAACATCAGTTATGGAAATATACATATCGTGCCTACTCTGTTGCGTTTCTGGGGATGTCACCTTTGCTATTCAGAGAAGTAATTGTTGCAAGAACAACTAAACCACCCAGAACAATCATCAAGATACCCAATGAGTTCACCAGCAAAGCTTCAGTGGAGTAGTGCGATATTACTTTGTTGGTTTGGAGGAATGTGGCTTTTTCTAAGATACCAGTAGTAGCAGTGGCAACAGCAAGGGCATAAATATAAACCCCAAAGAACACATGCCATGGGAGCAAGGTGGCCCTGCTATTCCTTGTGCCTCCTGGATACCAAAAGGTTACAAACCCAGCAGCCCACTGGAATGAAGAAAAGATTATGAGTAGTTGACGAGCTTCATGAAACATAGTGCATATGGGTAATCATCAAAGAAAATGAAAAGGTAAATTGAAAAAGACCTGGATGCCAAAGAGGAGAAGGCAAGCTAGTCCCAACCAAGAGTGCAGGCTGTAAAAATTGTCGATGCCCTTGTCATTATGGAATTTCAAAGCAGCCCATAAGCCAATCAAGCTTAAACAAAAAGCGAGGAATTGCAGTGTCAGATGAACTAATTTTTTGAAGCTTTTTGTTCCTGAAACCGTTTTGTAGGCTAGCATGGCTGCATGAGTCAAATAACAAACATTTGAAACACAAAATCAAAAAACACCAACACAGCACCAGTGATGAATTGGTTCAAATTCATAGATAACTAAACATGACAAGCTCATAACATGCCACTAACAACATTTGAACCCTAATGGCTCAAACATCACAAGTAACAACTCTCTTTCTGGTGTTTCCAGAGCCCACTACAAAAGTCCAACATTCCATCCATTCTTTCTCATTGTAATTTGTTCATATCCAATCATGCTTATAATTCAACATGAAGCATGTTTGCACCTTAGTTCTAAGGAAATAAAAAACCACATCCCAACTATTTTCCTGAGACTGCCTCCACAGCAAAACATGATTCCCCAGAGAAGTTCATATTTCATGTTACCATATAGAAACAGAAACTATAAGAAAAATAACATTTCTTTGGATTATTAACAGAATATGATTAAACCAAAAGAGGCCATAGTTTTCTCTCCCTTTTTGAGGATGAAACATACCCATTCATCTGATAATTATTGACACATTTCAACTTTAATAAACAAAATATCACCAATTCTGGATCTATTAAGCCACACACTCATCAGAAAACAAAAGATCCACGCATGTGTATAGAATCAGTGTAAAGGTAGTTGAATACATGTCTCTTTCGAAACACCATGGAAAACATTTGCACAGAGCTAAAGGATGGTCTTATAATAGCAATGGAGCAAACAATCACTAATATGATTATTGCATATCATGCCTTGTACGTTTTACACCACCAGTTAAACCTCGAAACATTTAATTGTAGAACTTCTAATATCAACGCCTTGTAATATTCCCAACAAATCAGCTTATTTGTTAGATTCATAATTAAAAGAACACATCAAAAGAGCTCTCTTGTCAATTTCCAGAATTGAAAAGCACATTGGGCATCCATTTTAATCTACATTATTTTAATTAATCATCTCATCTCAACATATACACACACAATACTAAAGCCAAAAGAGTACAAAAGGTATACTTGCCTTCACCATTCAAGAGTACAAGCCCAATCACCATCAAAACAGGATGTACCTTCAAAAGGGGCACAAAAACCACACTTAGTCCACCGGTAATCCATACCCAGATAAGAAAAAAAGGGCCCAGGTTTTAAGAGTACAGTATCAAAGATTTTGATCATTCTCAAAATGAAAATTAGAGAGAGTTGGAATTCTTACATTAAAGATGAGATCTTTGTTATCAGAGACAAGAGCCAATCCTCCTCTATAATGAACAGTCCACGTCAACACCAGAGCAGAGACTATCACCCCCATTAACCTCACCAACACCATCAAGGCTGGGAATTTAATCACTGGAACTGCCATTTTCTTTATTTCTTTTCTGTAACAAAACTGCGAAGATAGGGAGAGAAATGCAGTCCAAAAAACGGGTTGGGTTTATTAAAGGGTTTTCGAGTTTGGTAAACTCGGAACGGGGTTTTGGATTTTGGATCTATGCCTTCCTTTCTTCAATTGATTGCTTGTATTTTTGTTCAGCCTCCAGAGACAAAGAATCTATCCATTAGTAGAATTGTCTAAGAGAAAATTCCTCCTTCATGCTAGGTTTTCAACTGACTACCACATCAGCACCGTGCGGGGTTTTACCTTTATTACTATACTATATTTTAAAAGATATAGGAAAAATACTGTGCATATATTGTTCATACAGATCATTGTATTATGAATCACTGAAATAGAGTCTTTGCCTTGTATACAGTACTTTAGTGCCATAGAAAGCGTTTTTTTTATTGTTTTTTAGTTGAAAAGTACTACTAGATCTGTCGATACTGGTGGATTCATTGTATAACCGAACTCAACGGCGTCGTGTTTTTTTTATTAATATAAAAGCTACTGGATTATGCTTGACAGCCAGACCCATATTTTTGAATTTGATTTTAACACGAGACCCAACGGTCGCCGGATCAAGAAGAAAATGAAGAAATTTTAAGCTTGATATAAGCATTGTTTTTTTTTTTTTATGATTTAAAAAACTGTTGGGTCACACTTGATTGTTATACTGCTAAATATTTTTTGAGATTGACTTTCTTTTCAGATTTAATAGCTATCAGATTAAGAAAAAATATAAAGAGATTTTAAGCTTAAGATAATAGAAATTTTGCTTTTTTTTTTAATAAAATCAGTAAAATACTTGGATTCTCTAAAGGAAAAAATAATAATAGTGATAGGATTCGATAATTATGAAAATGAAAAAATAAACAAGTTATATCAAGACTTCATTAAAGTCAAATAATAAAAAATTTTATCCCATTAATTTTTAGTTATTTTATATATCAAACTTAAAATTATTAAGTTTACTTTATATCAAAATCCAAAAATATTGAATTTAAAATTATTGGCCAAACTAGCTTTGAAACCCTCCGGCTTTTAAAAAAAATTTGGATTTAGCTACCTAGTCAGACTTAATATTTTTTTGTATATCAAATTCATTGTTATTCAATTTAAAATTATTATTAGATCTAAAACCTTTAAACCTAACTTGATCATCAAACACAATACCATTTTAAATTTAATTTAACTGCCATACTCACTCTCGAAACCTAATAGTCAGCCACTAATTATTTCCTTTTAACAACTCATTAATTAATTGTTTAATTAACTAATCATTATTATTATCGACAACTAATCCATTATTTTTTTTAAAAAAAGAAAAACTAAATCCATGGTCATTGTATTTATTGCGTAGCTGGACTCAATATTATTGAGTCTAACTCTAGCACTAGACAAAAGGCTACTGAGTTGAGGCATCATAATCAAGAATGTTTGCCAAAGTCCATGCGAGATAGCAGCGGGCACACCTCCTCTCAGTCTACAAGGGTATCCTCACACAAAATCAACACCTTCTCTAAAACGGATCATAAAGAGTGTTGAAGAAAAATGGACTAGATGTTGTCAACAAATTCTGTAAGGCTGAAAGAACGGTCTCCACTGCTCCAAGATGAAATCTAAGTTTCTTATAGTTGGGATAGCAATATCAAGCTCATCCTTTCAAGATGGTGTTACTCGGGATGATGATTTGTTTTCCTTCTTTTCTGGTCTTGCTTTGTTCAAAACTGATTTGTTTAGCATTGTGTTTTATATTGCTGTTTCTTTGCTCGGTGAGGTCAAGATGTTTACTATTTTGCTTGGTGATTTCATATGCTATCATGTTAGGTTTGGAATCTATTATTCTTTTTCTGTTAACATGCTGTCATATTAGTAATTTACTGTCACTGTTTCTAATGGTTTTATTATTTAATGCATGTTGTTCTTCCAACACCCTTTTTTTGGGTCTTCAATTACTCTTCTTTGTGGCTATTATTTTTGTTCATTTTTATTTCCTTACATTCTATTGTTTTAGTTCTTTGTAGACTTTTTTGCGTTGATATATAGAATGCATTACTCTTCGACTTGATTTTGTTTGTTATTCAATTTTTTCCTTTAAAAATTTTAAAGTATACATTTTGATTTTAAATTTATAGGTTTTCAGCTTCTTTTTTTGTTCTTAAGTTCCAATTACTATATCCCTCATCCCTGTTCAGTTCTTTTTAAAGATATAATATTCACATGTATGAACTCTTAAAGTGGTTCGCATTAAAGATGTAACATTCATGAACTTTTAAAGTGGTTCACTTGTAACTACCCATGATGTAATAAATATGTGGAACATATAACCATTAAAGCTTGATAGAAGTTTGACTATAAATAATGTTATTTGGTCTCATACTCACTTTCTTAATTCCCTTAAGTTTTACACCATTTATATAGAGTGAGTAGAGTTTGGAAGTGTCAAATATATATAAAAGAGAGTAGCAAATACATAAGAAACATCAATGGCTGGAGGTATTGTTTTCTTGTTATTAAAACTTATGATTCTATTATAAACATATTTATTCTGCATTATAGAATTGTTAATTCAGTTTTACACTTGGTATTAGAACTAGATTTTATCTCTGCCTTGATTTATAAAGTTGCTCTATTTATCTTTGTTTATAAATATATTTATTCTACATTATAGAATTGTTAATTCAGTTTTACATTTGGTATTAGAACTAGAATTTATCTCTGCCTTGGTTTATAAAGTTACTCTATTTATCTTTCTTTATAGCCTGAAGACAAAAAAAAAAAATAATAATAACATGCAACTTTGATTTTTAACAAAGAGTGACATTTAGTTCCCACTTTATAAATAGTTGGGAATTGTGTTAATAATTATTATAATATATTGTTGTGATTGTAATTTTTATTTGATTTAATTATATGCAATTTAAATTATTATTATGCAAATTTAATTATTATGCTTGTATTTAGTTTATATGAATTGATTATTTCTGCTCTATATTAATACATGTAATTTTTATGAGTATATATATATATATATATATAGTTAAAAGCATGAAATTAAATGTTATGCATAATATTATAGTTTTGATTATGCAATATTTATGCTTATATTATGATAATATTTTATGCATAATAATAACATGTTAATATTAGTTAAAATTATGTAATTTATAATATTAAGTTAGTCTTATGCGATTTAATGTCTAATGATCCATATAATTTTAAATTAATTAGAGAATAGCCACAACATCTTTAATTGATTAAAATTATATATTGTGAATTATTAAGATCACATAAAGAATATTAGACATTAATTGTAATTAATTATACTTAATATAATAAATTTTATC
This sequence comes from Populus euphratica, assembly GCF_000495115.2. NCBI lineage: Eukaryota > Viridiplantae > Streptophyta > Magnoliopsida > Malpighiales > Salicaceae > Populus > Populus euphratica. The sequence goes on along the minus strand of NW_011500941.1, from coordinate 6,503 downwards.
CCAAAGGAATTTTTATTATATTTACATTATTAATTAGGATAAAATATCAAGTTATTCATAACTTACCGACATAAATTATGAATTAAGTAAATAACTTGATAGTTTTATCATAAAAGTTTAATCAAAGATAAAAATATATATCAAATTATAATCATGATATATCCTTTAGAATTATGAGTTAAGTAAATAATTTGATTATAAAGAATAATTGAATCTACTTGAATTAAGAATTTAACCCATAGGCATTTTTATATCATTAGATTTGATATTTAAGCATGATTTACATTGATAAAGCATGAATATTTATTCTCTTAGTTTTAACTTAAGCATGTAATCTATAATTGTATGCAGTTTTACAACCTGCAGATATCTTTGATGTTCGTTATGATATCCCTGAACTTAAGGGAGATAACTATAAGATCTGGAAGGAAAGAGTTCTTCTTCATTTAGGGTAGATGGACATATACTATGCTATTAGAAAAGATGAATCACCAGCACTTACTGATACCAGCACTATAGCGGACATCATGCTTCATGAGTGATGGGAGCAATCTAATCACCTCAGCATGATGTTCATTAAAACTAGAATTTCTGCTGGCATTCGTGGTTCTGTCGATCAACATGAAAAGGTCTAAGATTTACTGAAAGCTATTGATGAACAATTTATCACTATAGATAAGGCGCTAGCAAGCACCTTAATCATGAAGTTCTTATCCCTAAGGCTCACTAGTGTGAGAGGTGTGCGTGAGCACATCATGCAAATGAGGGACCTTGTGGCTCAATTGAAGAAACTCGAGGTTGAAATGTCAGAGTCTTTTTTGGTGCACTATGTCTTGAACACCTTTCCACATCAATATAGACCCTTCAAAATCTCATGCAACACACATAAGAAAAATTGGTCAATTAATAAACTCATGACCATGTGTGTTTAAGAAGAAAGGAGACTAGTGATGGAACAGGGTGAAAGTATAATATTGATAATACATGGGAAGGGAAAATCCCAAACCAATCAGAAAGGAAAAGGTAAAATACCTCCCCAAGGTGGTATCAAGAAAGATTCCAAGTGTTTCTTCTGTAAAAAGAAGGGACACATGAAGAAAGAATGCGCTAAATTTTAAAAATGGCTTGAGAACAAAGGTAATCCAACTTCATTTGTTTGTTATGAATCTAACATGGTTAATGTCAATATTAACATATGGTGGATTGATTCTGGATCAACAATCCACATTTCAAATTCTATGCAGGGTTTGCAAAACCTAAGGAAGCTAGTGGGAAGTGAGCAAAGCATCTTATCAGGAAACAAGAAGGGCTCACATGTGGAAGATCAATGACACGACCAAAAGATTGTTGTCTTCTCCCAAGTGCAGGAGTGTCAAAGTAATAAATGACCCGGCAAGACCGGGGTCGAACCACAGAGAGGTTAATTGTACAAATTATAAACGACAATAGTAACAACAACAACAACAACAATAATAATAGTAATAACAATAATAGCAATAATTACAATAACAGTAGTACTAGTACTAGTACTAGTAGTAATAATAATAATAATAATAATAGAAAAAGAAGAAAAAGAAGAAGTTGATGAGAACTTTGAGATGGAAAGATTAACGTAAGGATTAAACAATGATAATAACAAATGTCAAGGTTAGAGGTTCCACTAATGGTATGTCAAACAAGTATAGTATAAACTCCTATTATTCAATTGGAAACCACACACAAAGGAGGTTCCAATCAGATTATAGATTGTTAACATGATTACATTAGTTATCTTATTCGATTAATGCTAGTACTTGTAAATGTCGTCAAACATTAATGATTATAACTTATGTTAACAACAAGTCAAGTTCCTTTCATAGCTCAGGTGTCGGTTATACCATACAATATGAACTATGAAAGTGCCAAGCATTTGTTGTACCAAGTGTTATACAACATAAATCAAGATTAGTCATTTAACAAGAAAAGTATTAAAGAGTTAACAAGATAACAAATATAAAACATGTTAGAATCAAACATTAAAGTCCATATTAAGTTTACAGTATACTTATTCTTACACCATTAGTGTAACCTTTTCACCTTGACATAATAAACTTAATTGTCTCAGCTTTCTTGTAAAACAAATGCAGCTCATTTCGACTTCTAGAACTCCAAATATACACAAAATACTTGTAAAACAGTGCTCGGGCTAGAGGACAGATTTGGGCTTCTTTGTTGTTGCTACAATTTGGACTTGAAAATGGCCTTTTTAGATCTTGGGCTCCATATGAAAGTTGTAGGCCTATGTCTTACCTTTCCATCTGTATAAAGTAGACCTAAATCTGAGATCTATAGCTCCAGATATCACCCAATTACCGAACAGTGTTCCGGTTTGGATTGCACCGACATCTCTTTTCTAATTTTGGTCATCTTTTTGCCCTTGCAATTTAAGTTCTTAAAGTCATCAATCAATGACCTGAATTTTTTACACAAGAAAGCTGAGACAATTGCCTACAACTTTCATGTTTTCAAGTGGCTCCAATTTTGATGTTATCAATGATGTTTTGGGTAGACAAGAGAAGATAAGGATTGTCACCAAGTCAAGAGTTAGCCACCCACTCATCAATTAGTCATCAAATCAATAGTTCCTAATTTTGGCCTATAAAAGGAGGCATTTGCCATGCATTTAGACATCTTGGTCTCCAGATCAAGATCATGCTCTTCCTTTCTCTCTTTGTATTTTTTGTAATGTTTATGCTTTGTTTTCATTAATATCAAGTTTATGCCTTTCATTTCCTTTCACTTATTTAGTTAACTTTAATCTTATTCATGTTCTTATTTTATTTATTTATTTTTCTTTCTTTCATTATGTGTAGCTAAGTTTATTATGTCAAGGTGAAAAGGTTACACTAATAGTGTAAGAATAAGTATAATGTAAACTTAATATGGACATTAATCATGAATGCTTGACGAGATTTACAAGTATTAGCATTAATCGAATAAGATGACTAATGTAATCATGTTAACAATCTATAATCTGATTGGAACCTCCTTTATGTGTGGTTTCCAATTGAATCATAAGAGTTTATAGTATACTTGTTTGACATACCATTAGTGGAACCTCTAACCTTGACATTTGTTATTATCATTGTTTAATCCTTACATTAATATTTCATCTCAAAGTTCTCATCTTCTTCCTTTCTTCTCCTTCTTTTTCTTTATTATTATTATTATTACTATTATTATTAGTATTACTACAATTATTATTATTATTATTATTATTATTATTATTATAGTTATTGTTGCTACTATTATTGTTGTTGTTATTATTGCTATTATTGTTGTTTATAATTTATACAATTAACCTCCCTGTGGTTCGACCCCGGTCTTGCCGAGTTATTTATTACTTCGACACTCCTGCACTTGGCAGAAGACATCAATCTTTTCGTCGTGTCAATAAGATACCTTTAATTTGTGATAAATGTTCATTTTAAATATAGGCCTATCACATAAATGAAAGGATTGATTGATGAATTTAAGAACTGAAATTGAAAGGATAAAGAGATGGCCAAACTTAGAAAAGAGATGTCGGTGCAATCCAAATCGGAACACTGTTCGGTAATTGGGTCATATCTGGAGCTATAAATCTCAGATTTAGGTCTACTTTATATGGATGGAAAGGTAAGACATAGGCCTAGAACTTTCATATAGAGCCCAAGATTCCAACTCTATTTTTTTCATTTCTAAATCTATTATATAGGCAAGATAAGTCATGCATCCATTTCTTAATAGTTTCCTAGTTGTCATGACCAAAATTATACTTTTTGGTATGACATTTCTCTCTCCTCTAAACTTTACCCTCTTACCACCCTCATTTTAAAGAGTTACCATTCTAGTAAAGCAATCTATTTGGGCTCTATATGTTCTAGCCAATCCATTCCCAAGATCATCTCAAAATCATATAAGTTTAGTGGTAACAAATCTATCATTATTTTGACATCTTTTATTTTTACTCGATAACCCTTGTAAACATACTCAGTAAGTACAGTTTGCCCTAGAGGTGTACTAATTACTACCTCTTTTTTTCATTCTTATAGGTTGCACTTTCAATTTATCTTTCCATTTTCTAGCTACAAAGGAATGGGTAGCACCACGATCAACTAGTGTATATACATGCTAAGCTTCTAATAGTAAAATACATGCAACAACATCAATGGCAACTCGCATATCCTCCTAGGTCATACAAAAAACTCTCCCCTAAGCTCCCCCTCCCTATACTTGAGGTTGGCCTCGAATAGCACCAGTCTTAAATTGAGCAAGTCTACCTAGCCTGTCTATAATCACGGGTTGCTGCTGACTTTGTATTGAAAAATCATGTCTTTGAGTCTGCCCTATAGTCCTCTAAGGACACTCCCTCTTACAATGCCCAAGCTTTCCTCAATGATAACATGCAGCATCTAAATAGGGATAATCCCTCCATCTGTGCTCCTATTTGAATATATAACATTTGTAATATGTAGCCGAGCAATCTCTAAGATGTCTATGCTCACATCTCACACATAGGGGATAAGTAATTGTCCTGGAGCCCTCTATAACTCCTTCTAGAAAACTAGTTTGTGGGAGTGACCACCCTTCGGTGAGCTCTGCATAGGTCTAGCCGATGTACCTCTTGATCCAAGATTTCCTCTCTTTTTTATTAACTAACCAAATTGTCCTTTCATCCTCAACTCTTGTCAGAATCCATCTTAGAGTTTCTCAATCCAATGTTGCTTAGTAGGCAAATAAATGGAAGCAAGTATAGAGAGGTCCTAAAAACACCTCTCATATTTCAATATTGTCATATCTCTATATATACGAGCCAATAACTCATATTCCTTGATCTTTTGATGATGGCGGGAATAATATTGGTTCTCAAACTCTGTCTTGAAATCCCTTCATAAGCATCTTAGCAGCCCATCTCTCTTAAACAATATCCCACAATGTCTAGGCTTTGTTCCATAATAGTTAAGTAGCACAATCCACTTATAGCTCTACTGGTATTGCTATCTGATCCATAGACATCTCTATCTTCCATAACCATTGCCTAGATATTTTAGCATCCTTCTCTCCCATAAAATTATAACCATATTTTATTCAATATATTTTAAGGCCCCTTGATTGGTACTTAAGAGTGGATTTTTATCAAGGTTTTATATCATCATTTTCCACTTGAAGTATCAATAACTCCTTAACGAAAGCATGTTTTATAATAACAAGTCTGATACCATAAGGTACCTTTAATTTAAGCCAATCACTTAAATAAAAGGATTGATTGATAAGTTGAAGTATTGAAGTTAAAAGGACAAAGAGAGGGCCAAACTTAGAAAAAAGATGTCGGTACAATCCAAACTGGAACATTGTTCGGTAATTGGATCATATCTGGAGTTGTAGATCTCATATTTAGGTCTACTTTATATGGAAGGAAAGTTAAAACATAGGCCTAAAATTTTCATAGGAAGTCAAGACTTAATTCTACTATTTGGAAGTCCAAATCTTAGCAACAACATAGAAGACCGAATCTATTATGCAGCCTAGACACTGTTCAATATTCAGCCCATATCATGAGTTCTAAAAGTCCAAATGAACTTAATTTTTTTGCCTAGAAAGTTGAGACAATTTCTTAGAACTTTCATGTGGAAGTCTAGTTGAAATTCTAATGTTATCAATGATGTTTTATTCAGCCAAGAAGATAAGAATTATCATCAAGTCAAGAGTGGCTACTCACTTATCAATTAGTCATCAAATCAATAGTTCTCAATTTTGGCCTATAAAAGGAGGTATTTTTCATCTATTTAGGCATCTTGGTTTCGAGATCAAGATCATGCTCTTGCTTTCTCTCTTTGTATTTTTGTAATGCTTAATTTTTGCTTTCATTAATATCTTGTTTATACCTTTCATTTTCTTTCCTTTACTTAGTTAAGTTTTATTTTATTTATGTTCTTATCTTGTTTATTTATGTTTCTCTCTTTTCATTATGTTTAGCTAAGTTTATTATGTCAAGTTGAAAAGGTTATACTAATGGTGTAAGAATAAGTATAGTGTAAACTTAATATGGACTTTAATGTTTGATACTAACATGTTTTGTATTTGTTATCTTGTTCACTCTTAATACTTTGCTTATTAAATAGTTAATCTAGATTTACACTTGATACAACAAATACAAAACATGTTATATAACACTTGATACAACAAATACTTGGCACTTTCATTACCCAACCATATGGTGTAACCGACACTTGTGCTATGAAAGGTATTTGATTTGTTGTTAACATAAGTTATAATCATGAATACTTGACAATATTTACAAGTATTAGCATTGTTTGAATAAGATAACTAATGTAATCATGTTAATAATTCACATTTTAATTGGAACCTCCTTTGTGTATGGTTTCTAATTGAATAATAAGAGTTTATACTATACTTGTTTGAAATACCATTAGTGGATCCTCTAACCTTGACATTTTTTTTAATCATTGTTTGATTCTCAC
>NW_011500943.1:60554-73095 GCF_000495115.2 Populus euphratica | reverse complement strand
TTTTCTTGTATATAACTTTGTTTCTTTTCTTTTGTTTCTTTTTCTTTTATTTTCTTCCTCCTTCTTTTGCTTTCTTCTTCTTTTTTATTTTATTCCTACATGTGCATGAGAGTGTGGTCACGTACATCAAGTGGTAGACTTTGTAGGGTATCCTCATCATTTTCAGAAAATATGGCTGAAGAAAATAATCAATCACTTCATAATGAAAATAATGAGAATAACCGTGCTAGAACACTTAGAGACCACATGAATCCCACAAGAACAAGTGCACCATCATGCATACTTTTTCCTCCCGATGCATCTCATTTTAATTTTAAATCAGGTATTATTCAACTTTTACCTTCTTTTCATGGTTTGGAATTGGAAAATCCATACTTGCATTTAAGGGAATTTGAGGAGGTCTGCAACATATATAATAATTTAAATTGTAGCATGAACACCATTAGATTAAAGCTTTTTCCTTTTTCATTAAAAGATAAAGCTAAAACATGGCTACAAAATTTGAGACCAGGATCCATTCGTGCTTGGGATGAAATGCAACAACAGTTTTTAAAGAAGTTTTTCCCATCTCATAGAACAAACTCTTTCAAGAGACAAATCACCACTTTCACTCAAAAACCAGGAGAAACATTTTACAAATGTTGGGATAGGTATCGAGAGTTGCTTAGTACTTGCCCCCATCATGGTTTTGAAACATGGAGATTGGTTTCACATTTCTATGAAGGGTTAACACCTAAAGATAGGCAAATGGTTGAATTGATGTGCAATGGAACTTTTGAAGATAAAGACCCTAATGAAGCAATGGAGTACTTAGACTTGTTAGCTGAAAATGCTCAAAATTGGGACACCGCGGGTACTTATGAGGCATTGAGTAAAACTCAACCTCATACATCTAGTGGAGGTATGTACAACCTTAGGGAAGATCATGACCTTCAAGCCAAGTTTGCATCTTTAGCTAGAAAAATCGAGGCACTAGAATTGAAAAAGAGTGGTCAAGTAAAATCTGTTGAAAACATTGTGTGTCAAATCTGTGAAACAAATGAACACTCAACCAATAATTGTTCAACCTTGCCTTCTTTTAAGGAATGTCTCCATGAACAAGCTCATGCTTTAAACAGTTTCCAAAGGGCCAAACACAACCCATACTCCCAAACATACAACCCTGGTTGGAGAAATCACCCAAATTTCAATTGGAAGAGTGAGAACAACAATGCACAAACTTCACAACCACCGTTTCAAGCACACCACAATTTCCAAAATTCTCATGGATATGCACCTCCTTATGCTCCACTTCCTAGAAGAAATCTTGAGGAAACATTGCATGCATTCATTGAAAAGCAAGAGACAATCAATACTCAACTTACTCAAAACATGACAGATTTTAAAGATACTCTTGTTAAATTAACATCTGCTCTCAGTTTCCAAGAGAAAGGTAAGTTTCCATCTCAACCGCAACAAAATCCCAAGGGGCAATACAATGCAAATGCAAGTAGTTCCGGAAGCCAACACATGGATCAAGTGAAATCAGTCACTACTCTGCGTAGTGGTAAGGTTATTGAAAAACCCTCTCTTGAACCTTATGAGAAAGATGATGAGTCAATCTCTGAGGGTAAGGAAGGGGTTGAATCTGAAAATTGCAAAGAAATGACTGATTCACCACCAGCACTTCCATTTCCTCAAGCCATGACCAAACAAAGAAAAGTCAATCACAACTCTGAAATTTTTGAAATTTTCAAACAGGTAAGGATCAATATACCTTTGCTGGATGCTATTAAACAGGTTCCTTCCTATGCTAATTTTTTGAAAGATCTATGCACTGTGAAGAGGAAACTGAATGTGAAAAAGAAAGCCTTTCTAGCCGAACAAGTAAGTGCTATTCTTCAGAACAATAATGCTTTGAAATATAAAGACCCTGGTTGTCCTACAATTTCTTGCTTTATTGGAGAGCATAAAATTGAAAGAGCCTTACTTGATCTTGGTGCTAGTGTGAATTTACTTCCATATTCAGTTTTTCACAGTCTCAATCTAGGTGAGTTAAAACCAACTTCTATATCTCTTTTACTTGCCGATAGATCTGTAAAAGTGCCTAGAGGAATAATTGAAGATGTGTTAGTACAAGTCGATAAATTCATTTATCCTGTGGATTTTATTGTCTTGGACACACAACCTGTTGAAGCATGTAATTCATTTCCTGTTATTTTAGGACGTCCGTTTCTTGCAACCTCTAACGCATTGATTAATTGTAGGAATGGACTGATGAAGCTATCATTTGGAAACATGACATTGGAGATGAATATTTTCAACATTTGCAAGCAACCTGGAGATGATAATGATTTACAAGAAGTAGATCATATTGATGAATTAGTTTATGATCAACTTGAATCTACTTTAAGTAAAAATGAATTGGATGAAACTGAAGATTTGCAAATGATTTATTCTGAGGAAGAAATCATGGATGAAACAAGCACCAAAAATGTTGATGTGAATCTTTTGTCAACAGTGACAACAGATTCGACATCTAACATCACACCAATCGATGATTACTTTCCTAACGAATCCTTACTTTCTCTTAGTCCAATGCCTTGGTATGATAAAAATATCAATTTTCTTGCTTTAGGAGATTTGCCAACTGATTGGAGTATTCAAGACAAAGAAAAGTTTTTGAACGAACTGAAGAGCTTTTATTGTGATGACCCTAACTTATTCAAATATTGTCCTGATCAAATATTTCAAAGATTCATTCCCGACAATGAGGTAAGTATTGTCATTAAACCTTGTCATTCTGAAGCATGTGGAAGTTATTTCTCGTCAAAAAAGATAATTGCAAAAATCTTTCAAAATGGATTTTATTGGCCCACCATGTTCAAGGACATGCATGCATTCTGCAAAACTTGTGAAAATTGTCAAAAGATTGATACTGGTCAAAAAGTTTTGTTTTATGATTCTCAACTCTATGCAGTCCCTAGAGAGCTAAGACCAAGATGTAGCAATCCTTATGGGGCCTGTGATATTGAGAATTCAATGAATGACAATGATTTTAAGGAAAATGGACATCGTTTGAAAGCTCACTTTGATAATTTTCTTAATGAAAACGAATCAACTGGTTTGAATGATTTTATAGATAAAGGTTGATTATTTTTTTCTCACATTTTTTTTTTATGTTTCTTTTTGAGTGATTTTTGCTAGTTTCTCTCACCCCGGTCAAATGGCGGATAACAGTACTCCGTGACTTAAGTCGGTTCTTTCAGTTTCCTATAATTACTAATATTTGTGTATATATTTGTGCAATTCTTTGAATCTCTCTTCCAATTCTCATTTGAAAATGGACACTAATCTTGAAAAATTGAAAAAGTATTTTCCCGCTCTGCCTCAGAATGCGATTACAAAAATTTACCGTGCTAGATGTGCAAGATTGAGATTGTTAATGAATCATGGAATTCCTGAAGATATTCGCTGGTTGATTGAAGCAAAGGTCCGATTATCAGGTGAGTCCTCTAACTCCTTCATTTCACACATGCCTGGAACAGGTAAAAGCACTTTTGCAAAGAAGCGTCGTGCAAAACGACTAGAAGTCTGTCATCGATGTGCTAGATGGACTTGTAATACACAATGTCGTTCTTTAGGAATGGTATCTATAAACCGTGAAGATAAAAATACAATTCATTAAGGATGGCCTAAGTAAGGAGTCTTTAGATAATCTTCTATTGACTCTTGAGACGCATCCTAGTGGAGATGTGCATCGTGCAATTCATGATTTATGACCACTATTTCATAAAGAACATGATCAACTTAGTCTTGGGAATCTGACTAAAATAGACCCTGTTTGCCAGTTTTTAAGAAAACTGGATGGGAAGCCTATCCCCGACCCATAGAGGGCGTTTAAGCCGTTCTTGGACGTAAAACCAAGGGAAGATGTGAGCCACAATCATAACTACCTGTACATACACATGTTTTTTATTTTTCAAAAGTAAATAAATAAATAAATAAAAAGAGAGAGAGAGTGTGTGAAACTCCAGCTGGCCTACATATAGGTGTTATGATTGCCTTTCTCATTTCTCATCTATAAAACCCTCTCTTCCTTCCTTTTATTTCTACTCAACCCATACATTCAACAAATATAGAAGTGTGTAGAAATGGCAAGTTCCTCAGGTCATCAAATAAGAAATATTTGTGTTTTCGGTGGATCTAGTCTTGGGAAAGAAAAGGAGTTTTTAGAATCAGCAAATCATCTTGGTCAGGTGCTAGCTGAGAGAAAGATTCATTTAGTGTATGGGGGAGGCAGTCTTGGGTTAATGGGAGGTGTGTCAATAGCTGCATTTTTAGGAGGTAGTCAAGTTTTGGGGGTCGTCCCTGAAGCTTTGGCACAAGGGGACATCATTGGAAAAACAATTGGAGAGGAACTTCAGGTCTCCACAATGTCTGCTCGAATGAATGCAATGTTTAACCATGCTGATGCTTTCATTGCTTTACCAGGTGGTCTAGGCACATTGGAAAAGATCTTTCATATTTCCTCTTGGGCTCAATTGCACATTCACTATAAACCCATTGGTTTGTTAAATGTTAATGGTTATTATGATAAGTTGTTGTCTTTTCTTGATCATGCTGTGGAATAGGAATTTTTAACATCTTCTGCACGACAAATCATAATCTCTGCTACTACTGCTGAACAATTGATTGACCAACTACAATCTTTCATTCCTATGATTGATCCTTCCATGAGTCGGATAAATTGGTCATCTAAGGAAAGCCGTAAAAAGCTTAGATTGGATTTGAGCCTTCATTTGTGAATTTTTGTGTCTTTTGGTTTTATTATTGTGTTTTGTTATTTCTTATTTTTGTTTTAGTGTGTTTCAGGTTTGTTGGTGTTCGTTATTTCAAGTGATATCTTCTATACTCTATCTTTCTACCTTAAAACATTGAGGACAATGTCTCGTTTCGGTTGGGGGGAGAGGGTAGTAGTTGATAAAAAAAAAATTGTTTTTCATTTCATAAACCATGTGCATAATTGTTGTTACTAGGATGGCAGAATAAAGGAGCTCTTTTGTTAAAGTGACTCTTGAGACGCATCTTAGTAACCATTCTTAACAAGGTCTATTATAATACTTCCTGAAATATTCAGATTTACAAACTCTCGCATTGTTATCACTTAATTATGCTCACATACTTATTTAACATGTATTCTTAAATCTTAATTTACACACACACACTTTAACATATGATTGTGGGTTGCATATGGTTTACAAACTCTCGTATTGTTACCACTTAATTCTGCTCATATACTTATTTAACATATATTCTTAAACCTTAATTTACACACACACACTTTAACATATGATTGTGGGTTGCATATTGGATTATTACATTATTTATGTTCTTTTGTTAAAGGTAACAACTAAGAGAAAGGGATTGTATATAATTAAAAAGAAAAAAAGAAAAACATGAAAAAAAAAAGAAAAAAAAAAGAAAAAAAATGATGATAATAAAAATGTAGATAAGTGTGGTTTCGTAGCCTCCCTAACCTAAGCAATTAAGCCCGAAGGGGTGTTTTAACCCCTAATCCCCTAAAGTCAACTGACTTGGGAGCTATTGGTCCAACGCTTGTTACATGGGTTGAGGAGAAAAGCTTAAGGAAATCAAATATTGCACTATCTACATATCAGTATCTGCGACTCGAGTTACTAAGCTCGTAGGGGTGTCTTAACACCTAATGCCCTCAGACCAACTGGTTTGGGAGTCATTAGCTGAAAGCTCGTTACATGGGTTAAAGATGCATGATTGGGGTGTCTTAACACCTAATGCCCTAAGACCAACTAGTCTGGGAGTCATTAGCTGAAAGCTCGTTACATGGGTTAAAGATGCATGATGTTTTTAAATTATATGTATATAGATTTTTAAAAAGAAAAAAAAAGACAAAAATAATAATCCCAACCCAAGGAAGTTAACCTTAAATTTTTAAATTATATGTATATATATTTAAAAAAGAAAAAAAAAGAAAAAAAAAGGACAAAAATAATAATCTCAGCCCAAGGAAGTTAACCTTAAACATTAGAACAAAAAAATTGTTTTCTTCCAAGAAAAGCCCCATAATTATATGTTGATACATTGAGCACAAAAGAAAGGTTTATTAATATCTTGTTAATAGGTATTGAGCAGATATATAAATTTAATGAGAGTTTGTTTATCTGGATAGATTAATGGAAGTTAAATGATGAATACCTTGCTTTGTGGAATTTGAAAATTGTTTTTCTATTTTACGCTTTGATTACTAGGGACTAGTAATAAGCTGATTGGGGGGTGTGATTAGTACTTAAAAGTGCATTTTTATCATGGTTTTATAGGATACCTTGCTTTGTGGAATTTGCAAATTTGTTTTCTACTTTAACGCTTTGATTACTAGGGACTAGTAATAAGCTGGTTCGGGGGTGTGATTAGTACTTAAAAGTGCATTTTTATCATGGTTTTATATCATCATTTTGCACTTGAAGTATCAATAACTCCTTAACCAAAGCATGTTTTATAATAATATATCTAATAATATAAGATACCTTTAATTTGTGGTAAATGTTCATTTTAAATGCAGGCCTATCACATAAATGAAAGGATTGATTGATGACTTTAAGAACTTAAATTGCAAGGATAAAGAGATGGCCAAACTTAGAAAAGAGATGTCGGTGCAATCCAAACCGGAATACTATTCGGTAATTGGGTCATATCTGGAGCTATAGATCTCAGATTTAGGTCTACTTTATATGGATGGAAAGGTAAGACATAGGCCTACGACTTTCATATGGAGCCCAAGATCTAAAAAGGCCATTTTCAAGTCCAAATTATTGCAACAATAAAGAAGCCCGAAGCTATCCTCCAACCCGAGTACTGTTCAGTATTTTGGCCATATCTGGAGTTCTAGAAGTCCAAATGAGTTGATGTTTTGACACAAGAAATATGAGACAATTTGATCCCCACGTGCCTTAGAGTGACAAAATTGAATGAAATTACTTACCTCATTGTCAAGAATGCATTTTTGAAATATTTGATCAGGACAATATTTGAATAAGTAAGGGTCATCCCAATAAAAATTTTGCACGTTGCTCAAAAATTTTCTTTTGTCTTCGGTACTCTAGTGAGCTGGCAAAAATTCTGAAGCAAGAAAATAGATATTTTTAGCAAACCAAGGCATTGAACTAAGAGAAAGTAGAGATTCATCAGGAAAGTAATCATCGATTGGTGTGATGTCGGGTGTCGAATCTGTTGTCACTTTTGATAAAAGATTCGCATCAACATTTTCGATGCCTTTTTCATCCTTAATTTCTTCCTGATTGGTCATGGCATGAGAAAATGGAAGTGCTAGCAGGGAATCAGTCTTTTCCTTGCAATATTCAGATTCAACCCCTTCCTTACCCTTAGAGATTGACTCATCATCTTTCTCACAAGGTTCAAGAGTGGGTTTTTTAATAACCTTACCACTGCGAAGAGTGATAACTGATTTGACTTGATCCATGTGTTGACGTCCAAAACTACTTGCATTTACATTGTATTGCCCAATGGGATTTTGCTGTGGTTGAGATGGAAACTTACCTTTCTCTTGAAAATTGAGAGCAGATGTGAATTTTGCAAGAGTATCTTTAAAATCTGTTATGCTTTGAGCAAGTTGAGTGTTGATTGTCTCTTGCTTTTCAATGACTGCATACAAATTTTCCTTAAAATTTCTTATAGGAGGTGGAGCATAAGGAGGTTCATATCCATGATAATTTTAGAAATTATGGTGTGCTTGAAACTGTGGTTGTGAAGTTTGTGCATTGTCACTCTTCCAACTGAAATTTTGGTGATTTCTCCAACCAGGGTTGTATGTTTGGGAGTATAGGTTGTGGTTGGCCCTTTGGAAACTGTTTAAAGCATGGGCTTGTTCATGGAGACATTTCTTAAATGAAGGCAAGGTTGGATAATCGTTGGTTGAGTATTCATTTGTTTCACAGATTTGACACACAATGTTTTCAACAGATTTTAATTGACCACTCTTTTTCAATTCTAGTGCCTCGACTTTTCTAGCTAAAGATGCAAACTTGGCTTGAAGGTCATGATCTTCCCTAAGGTTGTACATACCTCCACTAGATGTATGAGGTTGAGTTTTACTCGGTGCCTCATATGTACCCGCGGTGTCCCCATTTTGAGCATTTTCAGCTAACAAGTCTAAGTACTCCATTGCTTCATCAGGGTCTTTATCTTCAAAAGTTCCATTGCACATCAATTCAACCATTTGCCTATCTTTAGGTGTTAACCCTTCATAGAAATGTGAAACCAATCTCCATGTTTCAAAACCATGATGAGGGCAAGTATTAAGCAAGTCTCGATACCTATCCCAACATCGGTAAAATGTTTCTCCTGGTTTTTTAGTGAAAGTGGTGATTTGTCTTTTGAAAGAGTTTGTTCTCTGAGATAGGAAAAACTTCTTTAAAAACTGTTGTTGCATTTCATCCCAAGCACGAATGGATGCTGGTCTTAAATTTTGTAGCCATGTTTTAGCTTTATCTTTTAATGAAAAAGGAAAAAGCTTTAATCTGATGGTGTTCATGCTACAATTTAAATTATTATATGTGTTGCAGACCTCTTCAAATTCCCTTAAATGCAAGTATGGATTTTCCAATTCTAAACCATGAAAAGAAGGTAAAAGTTGAATAATACCTGGTTTAAAATTAAAATGAGATGCATCAGGAGGAAAAACTATGCATGATGGTGCACTTGTTCTTGTGGGATTCATGTGGTCTCTAAGTGTTCTAGCACAGTTATTCTCATTATTTTCATTATGAAGTGATTGATTATCTTCTTCGACCATGTTTTCTAAAAATGATGAGGATACCCTATAAAGTCTACCACTTGATGTACGTGACCACACTCTCATGCACATGTAGGAATAGAATAAAAGGAAGAAGAAAATAAAAGAAGAAGAAACAATAACAAAGAAACAAAGTTATATACAAGAAAAGTGAAAAAAGAAAATAAAATAAATATTATAATTTATACAAAACTTACCTCCCCAGCAACGGCGCCAAAAACTTGACACAACTAAAAGATTGATGTCTTCTCCCGGGGTCGAACCACAAGGAGGTTAATTGTACAAATTATAAATAACAAGAATACAAGAACAATAACAATAACAACAATAATAATAGTAATAACAACAACAACAATAATAATAATAATAATAATAATAGTAATCATAATAATAATAATAAAGAAAAAGAAGAAGATGATGAGAACTTTGAGATGGAATATTAACGTAAAGATTTAACAACGATAACAATAAATGTCAAGGTTAGAGGATCCACTAATGATATGTTAAACAAGTATAGTATAAACTCTTATTATTCAATTGGAAACCACACATAAAGGAGGTTCCAATCTGATTATAGATTGTTAACATGATTGCATTAGTCATCTTATTCGATTAATGCTAATACTTGTAAATCTCGTCAAGCATTCATGATTATAACTTATGTTAACAACAAATCAAGTTCCTTTCATAGCTCAGGGGTCGGTTATACCATACAGTATGGGCTATGAAAGTGCCAAGCATTTGTTGTACCAAGTGTTATACAACATAAATCAAGATTAGTCATTTAACAAGCAAAGTATTAAATAATGAACAAGATAACAAATACAAAACATATTAGTATCAAACATTAAAGTCCATATTGAGTTTACACTATACGTATTCTTACACCATTAGTGTAACCTTTTCACCTTGACATAATAAACTTAGCTAGACATGATAAAAGAAAGAAAAATAAATAAACAAAATAAGAACATAAATAAGATAAAAGTTAGCTAAGTAAATGAAAGGAAATGAAAGGCATAAACTTGATATTAATGAAAGCAAAGCATAAACATTACAAAAAATACAAAGAAAAAGCAAGACCAAGATGCCTAAATGCATGGCAAATGCCTCCTTTTATAGGCCAAAATTGGGAACTATTGATTTGAAGACTAATTGATGAGTGGGTAGCCAACTCTTGACTTGGTGACAATCCTTATCTTCTCTTGTCTACCCAAAACATTATTGATAACATCAAAATTGGAGCCACTTGAAAACATGAAAGTTGTCGGAAATTGTCTCAGCTTTCTTGTGTAAACAATTCAACTCATTTGGACTTCTAGAACTCCAGATATGGCCAAAATACTAAACAGTGCTCGGGCTGGAAGACAGATTCGGGCTTCTTTGTTGTTGCTACAATTTGGACTTGAAAATGGCCTTTTTAGATCTTGGGCTCCATATGAAAGTTGTAGGCCTATGCCTTACCTTTCCATCTATATAAATTGGAACTAAATCTGAGATTTATAGCTCCAGATATGACCCAATTACCGAATAGTATTCTGGTTTGGATTACACCGACATCTCTTTTTTAATTTTGATCATCTCTTTGCCCTTGCAATTTAAGTTCTTAAAGTCATCAATCAATCCTTTCATTTATGTGATAGGCCTGCATTTAAAATGAGCATTTACCTCAAATTAAAGGTATCTTATATTATTATATATATTATTATAAAACATGCTTTAGTTAAGGAGTTATTGATACTTCAAGTGCAAAATGATGATATAAAACCATGATAAAAATGCACTTTTAAGTACTAATCAATTTGGTAGAATAAATACTTGGCAATCTCATAGCTCATACTGTATGGTATAACCGATACCTGAGCTATGAAAGGAACTTGATTTGTTGTTAACATAAGTTATAATCATGAATGCCTAACAAGATTTACAAATATTATCATTAATCGAATAAGATAACTAATGTAATCATGTTAACAATTTATAATCTAATTGGAACCTCCTTTGTGTGTTTCCAATTGAATAATAAGAGTTTATACTATGCTTATTTGACATATCATTAGCGGATCCTCTAACCTTGACATTTGTTATTATCATTGTTTAATCTTTACGTTAATCTTTCATCTCAAAGTTCTTATTAACTGAAATATGGAATCACACATAAAGTTGTCACCCCTTATTACCCTCACACAAGTGGACAAATAAAGCTTGCTAATAAGGATATCAAACACATCTTGAAGAAAACAGTAAACCCTAATAGGAAAGACTAGTTTTTAAGGCTTAGTGATGCACTTTGGGCTTATCAAACTACTTATAAAATATTATTAGATATGTCACCTTATAAAGTAGTCTATGAAAAACCTTGTCACTTGCCTATGGAACTTGAACATAAAGCTTATTGGGCTACTAATGCTTTCAATTCAAATATTGATGATGCTAGTCAACTGCAAAAATTATAAATAAATGAGCTTGAAAAAAATAAGAAATGATGCATATGAAAATTTAAGAATTCATAAAGTAAAAATTAAAGAGTTTCTTGACAAGAAAATAATAAGAAAAACATTCAATGTTGGTCAAAAAGTCTTACTTTATAATTCTCGACTCCATTTATTTCCTGAAAAACTAAGATCAAGATGGAGTGGTCCTTTTACTATGAGACATGTGTATCTATATGGGGCCTGTAATATTGACAATCCAAAGAATGACAATGTTTTCAAGGTAAATGGACATCGTCTGAAAGTTTACTTTGATAATTTTTTAGTTGATAATGACACTATTGAATTGGGTGATCCTGTATATAAATATTGATTTTTTTCCTCACATTGTTTTTGTGTTTCTTTTTGAATGATTTTTGCTAGTTTCTCTCACCCCAGTCAAATGGTGGACAACGGTACTCCGTGACTTAAGTCGGTTCTTTCAACTTAGATTGGATTTGAGTCTTCATTTGTGAATCTTTGTGTCTTTTGATTTTATTATTATGTTTTGTTGTTTTTATACTCTATCTTTCTATTTAGAACATTAAGGACAATGTCTTATTTTGGTTAAGGGGAGAGCGTAATAGTTGACTAAAAACATTAACTAACTGTGTTTTCTATTTCATAAAGCATGTGCAAAAATATCATTACTAGGATGGCAGAGTAAAGGAGCTCTTTTGTTAAAGTGACTCTTGAGACGCATCTTAGTAACCATTCTTAATAAGGTCTATTATAATACTTCTTGAAATATTTAGGTTCACAAACTCTCGCATTGTTATTATTTAATTATGCTCATATACTCATTTAAGATGTATTCTTAAACCTTAATTTTCATATATATACTTTAACATATGATTGTGGGTTGCACATTGGATTATTACATTATTTATGTTTTTTTGTTAAAGGTAACAACTAAGAGAAAGCAATAGTATTTAATTTGAACAAAAAACAAAAAAAAAGCAAAAAAAAAATAATGACAATAAAAAAGTAGATAAGTTTGGTTTCGTAACCTCCTTAACCTAAGCAATTGAGCCCGAAGGGGTGTTTTTACACCTAATACCTTAAAGTCAACTGACTTGGGAGCTTTGGCCCAATGCTTATTATATGCATTGATGAGAAATGTTTAAGAAAATCAAACATTGCCCTATCTACATATCAGTATTTGCAACCCGAGTTACTAAGCTCGTAGGGTGTCTCAACACCTAATGCCCTAAGACCAACTAGTCTGGGAGTCATTAGC
>NW_011500943.1:48976-52860 GCF_000495115.2 Populus euphratica | reverse complement strand
TAACCTCCTTGTGGTTCGACCCCGGTCTTGCCGGGTTATTTATTACTTCGACACTCCTGCACTTGGGAGAAGACATCAATCTTTTAGTCGTGTCAAATACCTTCCTTTGTGGAATTTGCAAATTATTTTTCTATTTTAATGCTTTGATTACTAAGGACTAGTAACGCATGTGTATTCATATAAGGCTTATGATATCGAGAATCCAAAGAATGACAATGGTTTCAAGGTAAATGGACATCGTTTGAAAGTTTACTTTGATATTTTTCAGTTGAAAATGATTCTATTGAATTGGGTGATCCTTTATATAAAGATTGATTTTTTTTCCTCACATTATTTTTGTGTTTTTTTTTTGAGTGATTTTTACTAGGTTCTCTCACCCCGGTCAAATGACAGACAACAGTACTCCGTGACTTAAGTCGGGTCTTTCAGTTTCCCATAATAACTGATATCTGTGTATATATTTGTGCAATTCTTTGAATATCTCTTTCAATTCTCATTTGAAAATGGACACTAATCTTGAAAAATTAAAAAAGTATTTTCTAGCTTTGCCTCAGAATGCGATTACAAAAATTTACCATGCTAGATGTGCAAGATTGAGATTGTTAATGAGTCATGGAATTCTTGAACATATTCACTAGTTGATTGAAGCAAAGGTCTGAATATCATGTGAGTCCTCTAATTCTTTCATTTCACAGATGTCTGGAACAGGTAAAAGCTTTTTGCAAAGAAACATCGTGCAAAACGACTGAAATTCTGTCATCGATGTGCCAGATGGACTTGTAATGCACAATATCGTTATTGAGGAATGGTTTCTGTAAATCGTGAAGACAAAATACAATTCATTAAGGATGGCCTGAGTAAGGAATCTTTAGATAATCTTCTATTAACTCTTTAAACGCATCCTAGTGGAGATGTGCATCGTGCAATTCATGATTTATGACCCTATTTTCATAAAAAAAAACATGATCGACTTAGTCTTGGCAATCTAACTAAAAAAGACCTTGTTTGCTAGTTTTTAAGAAAACTAAATGGGAAGCCTATCCTCTACCCATAGAGGGCATTTAAGGCGTTCTTTCATGGAAAACCAAGGGAAGATATGAGCTACAATCACAACTACCTATACATACATATGTATGTGTGAGACTCCAACTGGCCTACATATAGGTGGCATGATTGCCTTTTTAATTTCTCATCTATAAAATCCTATCTTCTTTCCTTTCATTTCTACTCAACCCATACATTCAACAAATATAGAAGTGTATAGAAATGGCAGATTCCTCAAGTCATCACATAATAAATATTTTGTGTTTTTGATGGATCTAGTCCTGGGAAAGAAAATGAGTTTTTAGAATCAGCAAATCATCTTGGTCAGGTGCTAGCTAAGAGAAAGATTCATTTAGTGTATGGGGGAGGCTCTCTTGGGTTAATGGGAGGTGTGTTAATAGCTGTATTTTTATGAGTTAGTCAAGTTTTGGGGGTCGTCCCCGAAGCTTTAGCACAAGGGGATATCATTAGAAAAACAATTAGAGAGGAACTACACGTCTCCACAATGTCTGCTCGAATGAATGCAATGTTTAACCATGTTGATGCCTTTATTGCCTTACTAGGTGGTCTAAACATATTGGAAGAGATATTTTATATTTTCTCTTAGGCCCAATTGCACATTTACCATAAACCTATAGGTTTGTTAAATGTTAATGGTTATTATGATAAGTTGTTGTCTTTTCTAGATCATCCTATGGAACAGGAATTTCTAACATCTTCAACATGAAAAATCATAATCTCTGCTGCTACTACTGAATAATTAATTGACCAACTACAATCTTTCATTCTTGTAATTGATCTCTCCATGAGTCGCATAAATTGGTCATCTAAGGAAAGCAGTAAAAAGCTTAGATTAGATTTGAGGCTTCATTTGTAAATCTTTATGTCTTTTGCTTTTATTATTGTGTTTTATTGTTTCTTATATTTGTTTAAGTGTGTTTCAGGTTTATCAATGCTCGTTATTTCAGGTGATGTCTTCTATACTCTATCTTTGGACATTGAGAACAATGTCTCGTTTTGGTTGGGGGGAGAGTAGTAGTTGACTAAAAAAATTAACTAACTGTATTTTTCATTTTATAAAGCATGTGCAAAATTGTTGTTGCTAGGATGGTAGAGTAAATGAGCTCTTTTGTTAAAGTGACTCTTGAGATGTATCTTAGTAACCATTCTTAACAAGGTCAATGATAATACTTCTTGAAATATTCAGGTTTACAAACTCTTGCATTATTATAAATTAATTCTGCTCAAATACTCATTTAACATGTATTCTTAAACCTTAATTTTCACACGCACTTTAATATATGATCATGGTTTGCACATTGGATTATTACATTATTTATGTTCTTTTGTTAAGGGTAACAACTAAGGAAAAAGGATAGTATATAATTTGAAAAAAAAACAAAAGAAAAAGCAAAAGAAAAAAAAGAAAAAAATGATGATAAAAAAAATATAAATAAATTTGGTTTTCTAGCGTTCTTAACCTAAGCAATTAAGCTCATAGGGGTGTTTTAACATCTAATAACCTAAAGTCAATTAACTTGGGAATTATTGGCCCAACGTTTGTTACATGGGTTAAGGAGAAAAGCTTGAGAAAATCAACATTGCATTATCTACGTATCAGTATCGGCAACCCAAGTTACTAAGCTCGCAAGAATGTGTCATCTCCTAATACCCTAAGACCAACTGGTTTGGGAATCATTAGCCGAAAGCTCGTTACATGAGTTAAAGATGCATTGTCTTTTAAGTTACATGTATATATATTTAAAAAAAAATAAGAAAAAAATCTCAACCTAAGGAACTTAACCTTAAACATTAGAACAAGAATTTGTTTTCTTCTAAGTAAAGCCCCATAACTATGTGTTGATATATTGAGCACAAAAGAAAGGTATGTTAATATCTATTTTAAGAGGTATTGAGCAGATACATAAATTTAATAAGAGTTTGTTTATCTAGATAGATTAATAAAAGTTGAATGATGAATACCTTGCTTTATGGAATTTACAAATTATTTTTTTATTTTAATGCTTTAATTACTAGGACTAATAATAAGCTCGTTGGGGGGTGTGATTAGTACTTAAAAGTGTATTTTTATCAAGATTTTATATCATTATTTGGCACTTGAAGTATCACTAACTCCTTAACTAAAGCATGTTTTATAATAACATATCTAATAATATAAGATACCTTTAATTTATAGTAAATGTTCATTTTAAATGAAAGTCTATCACATAAATGAAAGGATTGATTGATGAGTTTAGGAACTGAAATTGAAAGGACAAAAAGATAGTCAAACTTAGAAAAAATATGTTGATACAGTCCAAACCGGAACACTGTTTGGTAATTGGGTCATATCTGGAGTTGTAGATCTCGAATTTAGGTCTACTTGATATAGATGGAAAGGTAAGATATACATCTACAACTTTCATATGAAGCCTAAATTTAGAAAGGTCATTTTCAATTCCAAATTATAGCAATAACAAAGAAGTCTGAATTTGTCCTCCAACTCGAGTACTATTTAGTGTTTGGCCCATATCTGGAGTTCTAGAAGTCCAAATGACCTTTTTTTTTCTGGAAAGCTGAGATAATTTTCTACAATTTTTATATGTCATGTGATTCTAATTCTGACATTATCAATGATGTTTTGGGCAGACAAGGGAAGATAAAGACTGTCACTTAGTCAAGAGTTGGCCACCCACTCATCAATTAGTCATCAAATCAATAGTTTCGAATTTTGGCCTATAAAAAGAGGCATTTGTCATGCATTTAGGCATCTTGGTTTTCAGATCAAGATAATGTTCTTGCTTTCTCTCTTTATATTTTTGTAATGCTTAAGTTTTGCT
>NW_011500943.1:21121-42040 GCF_000495115.2 Populus euphratica | reverse complement strand
AATTGAATAATAAGAGTTTATACTATACTTGTTTGACATACCATTAGTGGATCCTCTAACCTTGACATTTGTTGTTATCAATGTTTAATATTTACGTTAATCTTCCATCTCAAAGTTTTCATTAGCTTCTTTATTATTATTATTATTATTATTATTATTAATACTACTACTACTACTATTATTGTTATTATTGTTGTTGTTGTATTATTGTTATCTATAATTTATATAATTAACCTCTCTGTAGTTCGACCCCGGTCTTGTCAGGTTATTTATTACTTTGACACTCATGCACTAGGGTGAAGACATCAATCTTTTGGTCATGTCAATATGGTTTATTTTCAGGAAGAATTAAAAGCAAGTAATTGGATACCACAAATTGAGGATTTGCCACCACGATCAATTAAGTCCATACCTTTAAGTGTTTAACCATTTAAACTTGATTTGAAGCCTTTACCATTTAATCTTAAATACTCATTTTTAAGATCAAATGAAGTTTTTCCAGTAATAATCTCTTTCAAACTTAATACACATTAAGAAGGAAAGTAATTACAAACTCTGAAAATGCACAAAAACGCATTAGGATGGACCATAACTGACATAAAAAGAATTAGTCCTTTAATTTGCACACACAAAATTTATTTGGAGAAAAATGCTAAACCCTCTAGGAAAATCCAACAAAGGCTCAATCCTAATATGAAAGAAATAGTGAAAAATAAAGTCATTTAGCTTCTAGATAATGGAATCATTTATCCTATTTCTGGATAGCAAATGGGTAAGTCCTACCCAAGTTGTATACAAGAAGTCTTGAGTCATTATGATAAGAAGTAAGAACAATGAGTTAATTCCTACTAGGATTGTTACTAGTTGACGTATGTGCATTGACTATAGAAAACTTAATTCATTGACTAGAAAATACTATTTTTCCTTACCTTTCATGGATCAAATCTTAGAAAGAGTTGCAGGTCATGAATTTTATTATTTCCTAAATGGCTATTCAAGTTACAACCAAATTGAATTGCATTGGAAGATGAAGAGAAGACTATTTTCACACATCCATTTGGTACTTTTGCATATCAAATGATGTCTTTTGGATTATGTAATGCACCAGTCATGTTTCAAAGATAAATGCTCAATATAGTTAGTGATATGGTTGAACATTTTCTTGAGATTTTTATGGATGATTTTTTTGTTTTTGGCGATTCATTTGATGATTGTTTGACTAACTTAGAAAAGGTTTTGAGCAGGTGTGAAAAAAAAAATCTTGTACTGAATTGGAAAAAATGTCACTTTATGGTAACAAACGGCATTATGCTTGATCACATTGATTCATCAAAAGGAATTGAGGTTGAGAAATCCAAAATCGAGTTAATTGTTAACTTGCCAACACCAAAATCTATTAAAGATGTTAGATCATTCTTAGGACATGTTGGTTTTTATAGAAAGTTCATTAAAGATTTTAGTATAATATCTAAGCCCTTATGTAACTTTCTAACAAAGGATAATATTTTTGAATGGACTGAACACTGTGAAGAACTCTTTGTTAAACTTTAAAACTTGCTTACTTCTGTTCCTGTCATTCAACGTGCTGATTGGTCATTATCTTTTGAATTAATGTATGATGCTAGTGATTATGTCGTAGGTGCTGTTTTGGGACAAAAAAAAGATAAGAAACCTTATGTGATTTACCATGCAAGTAAAACTTTAAATAGTGCTCAAATGAATTACACCACCATTCAAAAAGAATTATCTACAATAGTATATGCATGTCAGAAATTCAGGTCTTATCTTGTTGGCTCACCTGTTGTTGTTTTTAATGATCATGCAGTATTGAAATATCTTCTTTCTAAGAAAGATTATAAGGCTAGATTGGTGCGGTGGATTTTTTTACTTCAAGAATTTGATATCACAATCAAAGATAGAAAGGCACCGAAAATATTGTTGCAGATCATTTGTCAAGATTGACAATAGATTCAAAAACTGACATCACACCAATCGATGACTATTTTCTCAATCAATCTTTACTTTCTGTCTCTATAATGTCTTGGTTTACTAATATTGTCAATTTTCTTATTTCAGGACAATTGCTAGCTTATTAGAGTACCCAAGATAAAAGAAAGTTCTTCAATGAAGTGAAGAACTTTTATTGGGATGAACCATATGTATTCAAATATTATTCTGATTAAATATTTAGAAGATGCATTCCCGACAATGAGGTAAGTAATGTCATTAAATTTTATCATTCTGAGGCATGTGGGGGTCATTTCTCATCAAGAAAGACAACTACAAAAATCTTATGAAGTAGATTTTACTAGACCACCCTGTTCAAGGACTCACATGCATTCTGCAAGACTTGCAACAATTGTCAAAAGTTGGGATCTATTTCAAAACGTCAGTTGATACCTTTAAATCCTATTCTTATTATTGAGATCTTTAACTGTTGGGTTATAGATTTCATAGTTCCATTTCCTTCATTATTTGGTTTCTTATGCATATTAGTCGCAATAGATTATATTTCAAAATGGATAAAGGCAATTTCAAGTCGAAACAATGATCAGAAAACAATGATAAAGTTTTTGAAAGAAAATATTTTGAGTCGATTTGGAATCTCTTGAGCCACAATAAGTGATGGTGGAACACATTTCTGTAAGAAGCCATTTGAGTCTTTAATGAAGAAATATGGAATTACACACAAAGTTTCCGCCCTTTTATCACTCACACAAATGGACAAGTAGAGCTTGCTAATAGGAAGATCAAACAAATTTTGGAGAAAGTAGTGAACCCTAATAGAAAAGACTGGTTTTTAAGACTTAATGATGCACTTTGGGTTTATCAAATTGCTTATAAAACATCATTAGGTATGTCATCTTATAGACTAGTCTATGGAATACCTTGTCACTTGCCTGTGGAACTTCAACATAAAGTTTATTAGGCTATTAAAGCTTTCATTTCAAATCTTGATGATGTTAGTCAACTGCGAAAATTACAAATAAACGAGCTCGAGGAAATAAGAAATGATGCATAAGAAAATTCAAGAATTCATAAAGCAAGAACCAAAGAGTTTCATGACAAGAAAATATTTAGAAAAACATTCACTATTGGTCAAAAAGTCTTACTTTATAATTCTCAACTCCATTTATTTCTTGGAAAACTAAGATCAAGATGGAGCAATCCTTTTATTGTGAAACATGTGTATCTATATGGAGCCTATGATATCGAGAATCCAAAGAATGATAATGTTTTCAAGGTAAATAGATATTGTTTGAAAGTTTACTTTGACAATTTTTCGATTCAAAATGACTCTATTGAATTGGGTGATTCTGTATATAAAGATTGATTTTTTTTCCTCACTGACATGACCAAAAGATTGATGTCTTCTTCTGAGTGTAGGAGTATTGAAGTAATAAATAATCCGGCAAGAACAGGGTCGAACTATAGGGATATTAATTGTATAAATTATAGATGACAATAATAAAACAACAATAACAATAACAACAACAACAACAACAATAACAAGAATAATAGTAGTAGTAGTTGTAGTAATAATAATAATAAAGAAAAAGTAGTAGTAGAAGAAGAAAAAGATGAGAACTTTGAGATGGAATATTAATGTAAGGATTAAACAATGATAATAACAAATGTCAAGGTTAGAGGTTCCACTAATGGTATGTTAAACAAGTAGAGTATAAACTCTTATTATTCAATTGGAAACCACACACAAAGGAGGTTCTAATTAGATTATAAATTGTTATTCACATTAGTTATCTTATTCGATTAATGCTAATACTTGTAAATCTCATCAGGCATTCATAATTATAACTTATGTTAACAACAAATTAAGTTTCTTTCATAGCTCAGGTGTCGGTTATACCACACAGTATGGGCTATGAAAGTACCAAGTATTTATTGTACCAAGTGTTATACAATATAAATCTAGATTATTCATTTAACAAGCAAAGTATTAAAGAGTGAACAAGATAACAAATACAAAACATGTTAGTATCAAACATTAAAGTCCATATTAAATTTACACTATACTTATTCTTACACCATTAGTGTAACATTTTCACCTTGACATAATAAACTTAACTAAACATAATGAAAGAAAGAAAAATAAATAAACAAAATAAGAACATAAATAAGATAACAGTTAACTAAGTAAATGAAAGGAAATGAAAGGCATAAATTTGATATTAATGAAAGCAAAGCATAAACATTACAAAAAATACAAAGAGAGAAAGCAAGAGCATGATCTTGATCTCGAAGCCAAGATGCCTAAATACATGGCAAATGCCTCCTTTTATAGGATAAAATTGAGAACTATTGATTTGATAACTAATTGATGAGTGGGTGACCAACTCATGACTTGGTGACAATCCTTATCTTCTCTTATTTGCTCAAAACGTCATTGATAACATCAAAATTAGAACCACTTGAAAACATGAAAGTTGTTGGAAATTGTCTCAACTTTCTTATGTAAAACATTGAGGTCATTTGGACTTCTAGAACTCCAGATATAGGCCAAATACTGAACATTGCTCGGGCTGAAGGACATATTCGGACTTCTTTGTTGTTACTACAATTTGTACTTAAAAATAGCCTTTTTAAGTTTGGGCTCCATATGAAAGTTGTAGGCCTATGTCTTACCTTTCCATCCATATATAGATATCTTATATTATTAGATACATTATTATAAAACATGTTTTAGTTAAGGAGTAAAGTAGACCCAAATATGAGATCTACAGCTCGAGATATGACCCAATTACCCAACAGTGTTCCAGTTTGGACTACACCAGCATCTCTTTTTTAAGATTGGCCATCTCTTTATCCTTTCAATTTCAGTTCTTAAATTCATCAATCAATCAATCCTTTCATTTATGTGATAGGCCTGCATTTAAAATAAATATTTATCATAAATTAAAGGTATCTTATATTATTAGATATGTTATTATAAAACATGCTTTAATTAAGGAGTTATTCATACTTCAAGTGCAAAATAATGATATAAAACTTTGATAAAAATTGCACTTTTAAGTACTAATCACTCACATTTCTTTTGTGTTTCTTTTTGAATGATTTTTGCAATTCTTTGAATCTCTCTTCCAATTCTTATTCGAAAATGGACGTCACTCTTAAAAAATTAATAAAGTATTTTCTCACTCTACCTCAGAATGTCATTACAAAAATTTACTATGCTAGATGTGCAAGATTGAGGTTGTTAATGAATCATGGAATTCCTAAAGATATTCGATGGTTGATTGAAGCAGAAGTCTAATTATCAGGTAAGTCCTCTAATTCCTTCATTTCACACCAGCTTGGAACAGGTAAAAGCACTTTTGCAAAGAAACGTCGTGCAAAATGACTAAAAGTCTGTTATCAATATGCCAGATGGACTTGTAATGCATAATGTCATTCTTTAGAAATGATATCTATAAACCGTGAAGATAAAATATAATTCATTAAGGATGGCCTGAGTAAGGAGTCTTTAGATAATCTTCTATTAACTCTCGAGACACATCCTAGTAGAGATGTGCATCGTGTAATTTATGATTTCTCATCTATCAAAATCCTTTTTTCCTTCCTTTTATTTATACTCAACTGATACATTCAAAAAATATAGAAGTGTGTAGAAATGACAAGTTCCTTAGGTCATCACATAAGAAATGTTTGTGTTTTCGATGGATCTAGTCTTGGGAAAAAAAAGGAGTTTTTAGAATCAGCAAATTATCTTGGTCAGGTGCTAGCTGAGAGAAAGATTCATATAGTGTATGGGGGAGGCAGTCTTAGGTTAATAAGAGGTGTGCCAATATAAAACAATTGGTTAATAAGGGCCAACCACAACTCATACTCCCAAACATACAACCCTAGTTGGAGAACTCACCCAAATTTCAATTGGAAGAGTGAGAACAACAATGCACAAACTTCACAACCACCGTTTCAAGCACACCACAATTTTCAAAATTCTTATGGATATGCACCTCCTTATGCTCCACCTTCTAGAAGAAATCTTGAGGAAACATTGCATGCATTCATTGAAAAGCAAGAGACAATCAATACTCAACTTGCTCAAAAGATGACAAATTTTAAAGATACTCTTGCAAAATTAACATCTACTCTCAGTTTCCAAGAGAAAGGTAAGTTTCCATCTTAACCACAACAAAATCCCAAGGGGCAATACAATGCAAATGCAAGTAGTTCCGGAAGCCAATACATGGATCAAGTCAAATCAGTCACTACTCTGCGTTGTGGCAAGGTTATTGAAAAACCCTCTCTTGAACCTTATGAGAAAGATGATGAGTCAATCTTTGAGGGTAAGGAAGGGGTTGAATCTGAAAATTGCAAAGAAACGACTGATTCACCGCCAGCACTTCCATTTCCTCAAGTCATGACCAAACAAAGGAAAGTCAATCACAACTCTTAAATTTTTGAAATTTTCAAATAGGTAAGGATCGATTGCTAGATGGACTTGTAATACACAATGTCGTTATTTAGGAATGGTATCTATAAACCGTGAAGATAAAATACAATTCATTAAGGATGGCTTGAGTAAGGAGTCTTTAGATAATCTTCTATTGACTCTTGAGACACATCCTAGTGGAGACGTGCATCGTGCAATTCATGATTTATGGCCACTATTTCATAAAGAACGTGATCGACTTAGTCTTGGGAATCTGACTAAAAAAGGCCCTGTTCGCCAGCTTTTAAGAAAACTGGATGGGAAGCCTATCCCCGACCCATAGAGGGCGTTTAAGCCGTTCTTGGACGTAAAACCAAGGGAAGATGTGAGCCACAATCACAACTACCTGTACATACACATGCTTTTTCAAAAGTAAATAAATAAATAAATAAAGAGAGAGAGAGAGAGAGAGAGAGAGTCTGAGACTCCAGCTGGCCTACATATAGGTGTTATGATTGCCTTTCTAATTTCTCATCTATAAAACCCTCTCTTCCTTCATTTCATTTCTACTCAACCCATACATTCAACAAATACAGAAGTGTGTAGAAATGGCATCTTAGTAACCATTATTAACAAGGTCTATTATAATACTTCTTGAAATATTCAGGTTTACAAACTCTCGCATTGTTATCACTTAATTCTGCTCATATACTTATTCAACATGTATTCTTAAACCTTAATTTACACACACACACTTTAACATATGATTGTGGGTTGCATATTGGATTATTACATTATTTATGTTCTTTTGTTAAAGGTAACAACTAAGGGAAAGGGATTGTATATAATTAAGAGAAAAAAACATGAAAAAAAAATAAAAAAGAAAAAAAAAATGATGATAATAAAAATGTAGATAAGTTTGGTTTCGTAGCTTCCCTAACCTAAGCAATTAAGCCCAAAGGGGTGTTTTAACACCTAATACCCTAAACTCAACTGACTTGGGAGCTATTGGCCCAACACTTGTTACATGGGTTGAGGAGAAAAGCTTAAGGGAATCAAACATTGCACTATCTACATATCAGTATCTGCGACCCGAGTTACTAAGCTTGTAGGGGTGTCTTAACACCTAATGCCCTAAGACCAACTGGTCTGGGAGTCATTAGCTGAAAGCTCGTTACATGGGTTAAAGATGCATGCTGTTTTTAAATTATATGTATATATATTTAAAAAAAAAGACAAAAATAATAATCTCATCCCAAGGAAGTTAACCTTAAACATCAGAACAAAAATTTTGTTTTCTTCCAAGAAAAGCCCCATAATTATATGTTGATACATTGAGCACAAAAGAAAGGTTTATGAATATCTTGTTAAGAGGTATTGAGCAGATATATAAATTTCATGAGAGTTTGTTTATCTGGATAGATTAATGGAAGTTAAATGATGAATACCTTGCTTTGTGGAATTTGCAAATTGTTTTTCTATTTTAACGCTTTGATTACTAGGGACTACTAATAAGCTGGTTGGGGGGTGTGATTAGTACTTAAAAGTGCATTTTTTTATCATGGTTTTATATCATCATTTTGCACTTGAAGTATCAATAACTCCTTAACTAAAGCATGTTTTATAATAATATATATAATAATATAGCATACCTTTAATTTGTGGTAAATGTTCATTTTAAATGCAGGCCTATCACATAAATAAAAGGATTGATTGATGACTTTAAGAACTTAAATTGCAAGGATAAAGAGATGGCCAAACTTAGAAAAGAGATGTACCTTTAATTATGTCAAGGTGAAAAAGTTTCACTAATGGTGTTAAGATAAGTATAATATAAACTCAATATGGACTTCAATGCTTATATCCTAAACAACTTGCTATTAACATGTCTTATCATTTTTATCTTATTAATTATTAATACCTTGCTTGTTAAATAGTTAATCTAGATTTGTGTTGTATAACACTTGGTACATCAAATACTTGTTCCTTCATAGTTTTCGGCTGGCATCCTTATTATGAGAGGAATTTGATTTGTTGTCAACATAAGTTAGCATCATGAATACTTGATAAAATTTATAAGTATAGTGTTACGTAAATAAGATGATTAATATAATCATGTTGATAATTTATAAAGAGTTTATACTTTACTCATCTCTAATACTATTAGTGTATCCTTTAACCTTGACATTTGTTTTTATCATTATATAATTTTCACACTAATCTTACATCTCAAAGTCCTTTAGCAACAACAAAGAAGCCGAATCTGTCTTCCAGCCCGAGCACTGTTCATGTATAGTTTTTCCTCCTGATATGGCCGAAGAAGATAATCAATCACTTCATAATTAGAATAATGAGAATAATCATGTTAGAACACTTAGAAACCACATGAATCCCAGAAGAACAAGTGCACCATCATGTATAGTTTTTCCTCCTGATGCATCTCATTTTAATTTTAAGCCATACATTATTCAACTTTTACCTTCTTTTCATGGCTTAGATTTAGAAAATCTATACTTGCATTTAAGAAAATTTGAGGAGGTTTGTGACACTTATAATGACTCAAATTGTAGTATGAACATCATTAGGTTAAAGCTTTTTTCTTTTTCATTAAAAGATAAAGCTAAAACATGGCTACAAAATTTAAGACCAGGATCCATTCGTGCTTGGGAAAAAATGCAATAACAGTTTTTAAAGAAATTTTTCCCATCTCACACAACAAGCTTTTTCAAAAGACAAATCACCACTTTCACTAAAAAACTAAAAGAAATATTTTAACAATGTTGGGATAGGTATCGAGACTTGCTTAATACTTACCCTCATCATGGTTTTGAATTATGGAGATTAGTTTCATATTTTTATGAAGGGTTAACACCTATAGATAGGCAAATGGTTGAATTGATGTGCAATGAAACTTTTGAAGATAAAGACCCTGATGAAGCAATGCAGTACATAGACTTGCTAGATGAAAATGCTCAAAATTAGGACATCGCAGGTACTTATGAGGCACCAAGTAAAACTCAACCTTATACATCTAGTGGAGGTATGTACAACGTTAAGGAAGATCATGATCTCCAAGCCAAGTTTGCATCTTTAGCTAAAAAAGTCAAAGCATTAGAGTTAAAAAAAAGTTGTCAATTAAAATCTATTCAAGACATTGTGTGTCAAATATGTGAAATCAATAAACATTCAACCAATAACTGTCAAACTTTGTCTTCTTTTAAGGAATGTCTCCATGAACAAGCCTATACTTTAAACAATTTTCAAAGACCCAATCATAACCGATACTTGCAAACATACAACCCTAATTGAAAAAATCACCCAAAATTTAGTTTGAAGAGTGATAACAATAATGCACAAACTTCATAACCACCATTTCAAGCACATCATAATTTTCAAAATTCTCATGGATATGCACCTCCTTATGCTGTACCTCTTAGAAGAAATCTTAAGGAGACATTGCATGCATTCATTGAAAAGTAAGAAACAATCAATACTCAACTTGCTCAAAGCGTGACAGATTTTAAAGATACTCTTGCAAAATTGACATATGCTCTCAGTTTCTAAGAGAAAGGTAAGTTTCCATCTCAATCACAATAAAATTCCAAGGGGCAATATAATGCAAATGCAAGTAGTTTTGGAAGTCAACATATGGATCAAGTCAAATCAGTTACTACTCTTCGCAGTGGTAAAGTTATTGAAAAACCCACTATTAAACCTTGTAAGAAAGATGATGAGTTAATCTTTGAGGGTAAGGAAGGGGTTGAATCTAAAATTGCAAAGAAAAGACTAATTCCCCTCAGTACTTCCATTTCCTCATGTCATGACCAAACAAAGGAAAGTCAATCACAACTCTAAAATCTTTGAAACTTTTAAACAGGTAAGGATCAACATACCTTTGTTAGATGCTATTAAACAAGTTCCTTCTTATGTTAAATTTTTAAAAGATCTATGCACTGTGAAAAGGAAACTAGATGTGAAAAAGAAAGCATTTTTAGTCAAACAAGTAAGTGTCATTCTTCAGAACAATAATGCTTTGAAATATAAAGATCCTGGTTGTCCTACAATTTCTTGCTTTGTTGGAGAACATAAAATTGAAAGAGCTTTACTTCATCTTGGAGCTAGGTGAGTTAAAACCAACTTCTATAACTCTCTTACTTGCTGATAGATATATAAAAGTGGGTAAAGGAATAGTTGAAGATGTGTTAGTACAAGTCGATAAATTCATTTATCCTGTCGATTTTATTTTCTTGGACACACAACCTATTGACACATGTAATTCATTTCCTGTTATTTTAGGACGTCCATTTCTTGCAACTTCTAATGCATTAATTAATTGTAGGAATGGACACATAAAGCTATCTTTTGAAAACATGTCATTGGAGATGAAGATTTTCAATATTTGCAAACAACCAGGAGATGATAATGATTTATAGGAAGTAGATCTTATTGACAAAGTAGTTTATGATCAATTTGAATCTACCGTGTGTAAAACAGAGTTTAATGAATATAAAGATGTGCAAATGATTTATTCTCAAGAAGAAATCACAGATAAAAATGGCACAAAAAATATTGATGCAGATCTTTTATCAAGAGTGACAACAGATTTAACATCTGACATCACACCAATTGATGATTATTGTTGTTGTTGTTAGTATTATTATTATTATTATTACTACTACTACTACTATTAGTATTGTTCTTGTTGTTGTTGTTGTTATTGTTGTTGTTTATAATTCATACAATTAACCTCCCTGTGGTTCGACCTCGGTCTTGTCGGGTTATTTTTACTTCGACACTCCTATAATTGGGAGAAGATATCAATCTTTGGTCGTGTCATATATATATATATATATATATAAACAAAAAAAATCTCAACCCAAGAAAGTTAACCTTAAACATTATAACAAAAATTTTATTTTCCTCCAAGTAAAGCCCCATAAATATGTGTTAATATATTGAGCACAAAAAAAAGATTTATTAATATCTTGTTTCAGAGGTATAGAGCAGATATATAAATTTAATAAGGGTTTGTTTATCTAGATAGATTAATAAAAGTTGAATGATGAATACCTTAATTTATGGAATTTGCAAATTATTTTTCTATTTTAACACTTTGATTACTAGGGACTAGTAATAAACTAGTTGGGGGGTTTGATTAGTACTTAAAAGTGTATTTTTATCAGAATTTATATCATCATTTTGCACTTGAAGTATCAATAACTCCTTAACTAAAGCATGTTTTATAATAACATATCTAATAATATAATGTACCTTTAATTTATGGTAAATGTTCATCTTAAATGCATGCCTATTACATAAATAAAAGGATTGATTGATGAGTTTAAGTACTGAAATTGAAAGGACAAAGAGATGGTCAAACTTAGAAAAGAGATGCTGGTGCAATCCAAACCGGCACACTGTTTGATAATTGGGCATATCTGGAGATGTAGATCTCGGATTTAGGTTTATTTTATATGGATGGAAAGGTAAGACATAGGCCTACAACTTTCATGTGGAGGTTTGGTTTTAAAAAGGCTATTTTTAAGTCCAAATTATAGCAATAACGAAGAAGTTTGAATCTGTCCTACAGCCCAGACATTATTTAGTGTTTGGCCTATATAGAAGTCCAAATGTCCTCAATTTGTTTTTTTCCTAGAAAGTTGAGACAATTTTCTAGAACTTTTATGTTTTCAAGTGGTTCTAATAGTGACATTATTAATGACGTTTTGGGTAGATAAAAGAAGATAAGGATTGTCACCAAGTCAAGAGTTGGTCACCCACTTATCAATTAGTCATCAAATCAATAGTTTCTAATTTTGGCTTATAAAAGGAGGCATTTGCCATGCATTTAGGCATCTTGGTTTCCAGATCAAGATCATACTTTTGCTTTCTCTTTTTGTATTGCTTATGTTTTACTTTCATTAATATTAAGTTTATGTCTTTTATTTTCTTTCCTTTACTTAGTTAACTTTTATCTTATTTATGGTCTTATTTTGTTTATTTTTTTTTCTTTCATTATGTTTAGTTAAGTTTATTATGTCAAGGTGAAAAGGTTACACTAATGGTGTAAAAATAAGTATAGTGTAAACTCAACATATACCTTAATGTTTGATACTAACATCTTTTGTATTTGTTATCTTGTTCACTCTTTAATACTTCGCTTATTAAATGAGTAATCTAGATTTATGTTATATAACACTTGATATAATAAATGCTTGGGACTTTCATAGTACAAACCGTATGGAATAACCGACACTTGTACCATGAAAGGAATTTAATTTATTGTTAACATAAGTTATAATCATGAATGCCTAACAATATTTACAAGTATTAGCATTGTAATCATGTTAATAATTTATAATTTGATCGGAACCTACTTTGTTTATGGTTTTCAATTAAATAATAAGAGTTTATACTATACTTGTTTGACATACTATAAGTAAATCCTCTAACTTTGACATTTGTTGTTATCATTGTTTAATTCTTACATTGATCTTTCATCTCAAAGTTCTCATCAACTTCTTCTTCTTCTTCTTTTTCATTACTACTACTACTACTACTACTATTATTGTTGTTGTTGTATTATTGTTGTTTATAAGTTATATAATTATAATTTATATAATTAACCTCCCTGTAGTTCGACCCCGGTCATACCGGGTTATTTATTACTTTAATACTATTGCACTTGGAAGAAGACATCAATTTTTTAGTCGTGTTAAGAAAACATTTCTCGTTGTTGCTATAAATCTTGAATAGGTATTTTGCTACCTGATCATTTTATATGCTGATATCCAGAGAATAGCAATTAATGTAGTTTACTTGGGAGTATGGTTTGGTTGGTTCAAGTTGTATATAACATTTTGTAGTTAACAGCCACTGTATGCAGATGCTAAATACCTAGGATGATCACTGGTTAAGTTAATGGCCAGAAAGAAATACATGTCTCTTGATACATTGATCTTATAAGTATCTCTTGTATATTTCTCGTCCCACCCTCTCCTTTCCTTCAACATTCCCATGTCCATGAATCTGTCTGGTTTTTGATATTCTATGCATACTAAACTTGGTTAAATTAGAGTGCTTGTTTGTCTATGATGCTGTCAATTTGAAATTCTATTTTGAAGTGTTGGGTCCTAATATGTGTCTCAATTTGCACAATGCAGGTTCAAGTGTATGACTTGGAATATATGTCATGCTCCTATGTATTGGCAAGCCATACTGAAATTGTTTTGTGCCTCGACACCTGTGTATCAAGCTCAGGAAGGCAGTGTCTTGTAACTGGAAGTAAGGATAACAGTGTAAGTTTCTTACCCCTCAACAAAATGTTGTTGTAGATGACATGTTTGTAGTTTTCCCTTCACTTTGATTCATTAAAATAGTTGATAGGTATCTATTTAGGTGGTTGATCTTAACAACAACATGCTTGCTAATTATTAGGTGTAGTCTCTATTTTCATTTGAATTTAGGCTAAATATCTGATTCTGTTCTTTAAATAGGTAAGATTGTGGAATTCAGAGAGCATAAATTGCATTGGTATTGGCATGGGACACATGGGATGTATTGGAGCTGTTGCTTTTTCAAACAAGTGGAAGAATTTCTTTGTTAGTGGTAGTAGGTTAGCTCTTCCCCAGGCCATTCTATTGATTCAATTTTTGGATTTCACATGATGATGCAACAGTTCCACAATGAACCACTCTCTGGTGGCCCTATCGGAGAATGAGAAATTGTTATTGTTGAGAAATCATGTTACCCTATTTGATATGTATCTTTTTGTCTGAGAAATCAATCTAGTGTAATGATAGAGGTCTTGAGCCTCAGCCACATGTCACAACAGTCAGGCTTGAGTTTAAGGAACAACCATTTCATGTAAAAATACTGAAGGGTAGGGCTGTCTCCAACAGATCACCATTTCATTGGGACTTAAATGGATACTGGCCTTTTTTTTCTTTCTTTAGACTGATGCACATAGGAGTTCGGTTTGGTTCTCAATGTTGGCGTATTTGTCATTTTTTTTTTTAATGGGAACACAATTCAAGGGGTTGTCCAATGTATCAACTGTGTTGCAAGCTAAGAAAACTAAAACGGGAATTGAAACTTTTCAATATGACTCAATTCTCCAACATTTCAGATAGAGTCAAAGATGCGAAAGATGAAATGGATAAGGCTCAACAGGCTCTCCATACAGCACATGGGAATCCAACTTTGTGCATGCGAGAAAGGGATGCTGTACGTAACTACGCTTCTATTGTCAAGGCCGAAGAGAGTTTTTTCAAACAAAAGTCAAGGATACAGTGGCTTAGCTTGGGGGATCAGAATACTGGCTACTTTCACAAATCAGTAAATGGAAGACAGCATAGAAATAAACTTCTTTCACTTACAAAGGAGGATGGAGAGGTTGTCGAAGGACATGAGGCAGTTAAATCAGAAGTCATTGCGTACTTCCAGCGTGTGTTAAGAGTGGAACAGATGCCTAGGGTTCTGAATGAGGAAGAGATGG
Source organism: Populus euphratica (assembly GCF_000495115.2). Classification (NCBI taxonomy): domain Eukaryota; kingdom Viridiplantae; phylum Streptophyta; class Magnoliopsida; order Malpighiales; family Salicaceae; genus Populus; species Populus euphratica. The sequence continues at coordinate 27,149 of NW_011500943.1, read as the reverse complement.
AATCGGCAATTAACTTGAAACTATCTTCAACGCAACAACATGTATTAGCACAAGATGTAACAAGGGAGGAGATTAAGCATGCTATGTTTAGTTTGAAGAACAACAAAGCCCCTGGTCCGGATGGATTTAACGCAGGTTTCTTCAAAAGAATGTGGCACATAGTTGGGGAGGATGTAATCAATGCTGTTAGCTCCTTCTTTCATACTCGGAGAATGCTTAAAGAAATGAATGCTACATCAATTTCCCTTATTCCTAAAGTTGCCAACCCTACGAGGTTGACAGATTTTCGTCCTATATCTTGCTGCAATACCGTGTACAAATGCATCGCTAAGATTCTAGCTGGGAGAATCACAGCTGTTTTGCCATCCTTAGTAGGTCCGTATCAGACTGCTTTTATCTCTGGACGAAGAATCAGCGACAACATTCTTTTGTCTCAGGAACTAATGAAAGGCTATCATAAATCTACGGGACCTGCCCGTTGTGCTATGAAAGTAGATCTGATGAAGGCTTATGACTCGGTTCGGTGGGATTTCGTTGACGCTATGTTAAGAAAAATGGGATTCCCTAGAACAGTCATTGATTGGATTATGGTTTGTGTTACATCATGTCAATTCTCTATCAACGTCAATGGTGAGCTTGCAGGTTATTTTCAAGGGGGGAGAGGGCTGAGACAAGGGGATCCACTTTCTCCATATTTGTTTGTCCTATGTATGGAAATCCTTTGGGGGCTATTCTGCAAGATGAGTGCCAACCAAAACTTCAAGTTCCACTGGAGATGCAAGAAGGACAACATTTCTCATCTTTGTTTTGCTGACGACTTGATGATTTTTAGCAAAGGAGATGTAAACTCAATTCGTATGATCAAAACTGTGCTCACAAAGTTTCAAGATCTATTAGGTCTGTATCCAAATCCAAATAAAAGTGACATTTTCTTAAGCGGTGTGTTAAATGCTGAGAGGGAAGAGATTATTCATGTTCTTGGGTTTGTAGAGGGGGAGCTCCCTATGAAATATTTGGGAGTGCCTCTTATCTCGTCCAGACTAAAGGCTGTTTATTGTAAGGGTCTCGTGGATCGAATCACCTCTAAAGTTCGACATTGGACTTGTAGAACACTCTCATATGCAGGACGAGTACAACTGATTAATTCAGTTTTATTTTCCATCCAGGTCTATTGGGCATCTCTCTTCCTCTTACTTGGGCAAGTCATAAAAAGTGTGGAGCAAATTATGAGATCCTTTCTTTGGTCAGGTTCAGATATGAGAACTACTGGGGCTAAAGTGGCTTGGGATCAGGTATGTCTTCCAAAAAAGGAGGGGGGGCTAGGAATAAAGAGGATAACAGAATGGAACAAGATTGCTTTGTTGAAACACATTTGGAACCTGTGCAATGACTCAGATGGCTCAATCTGGTCTACTTGGATCAGATGTAATCTATTGCGAGGTAGGAATTTCTGGACAATCAAGACGCCAGAGAATTGCTCTTGGGCATGGAGAAAGATTCTAAAGCTCAGATCCTTAGCATGGCCGAAGATGAAGTACACCATAGGGGATGGCAGGACAACTTCTCTATGGTTTGACAATTGGCATCCTCACAGCCCGCTCGCAGATTCTTACGGCGACAGATTCATCTATGATTCAGGTATGGAAAAGAACGCGAAGGTGAATATGTTGATTCATAACTCAGAATGGAAAATTCCTACCACTCACGCTATTGGATGGCACCCCATTGTAGAAGCTATTCCTTCCAATTCTAATCCTATGATAGGTCAAAATGATGAGATTGTTTGGCTGGATTCACCAAATCACAGATTCTCGATCAAAATAGCTTGGGAACAACTAAGATTTCATCATACGATGGTCGAATGGCATGACATTGTGTGGTTCAAGAATGCTGTTCCAAGACATTCGTTTCTTCTATGGGTGGCTGTCTAACAGAAACTCACAACTCAAGATAGACTTCATCGATTTGGTATACATGGTCCCAATAGATGCTCACTCTGTCTCCGCAACTACGAAGATCACAACCACTTGTTCTTTGAATGCTCCTATACTAAAGCGATCTGGTGGGATGTTTGTGACAGATGCAACATTCCAAGAATGACAAAAGGATGGGATGAATGGATTCGATGGGCCACTGTCACTTGGCATGGCAAAAGTTTTGTCAATTTTTCTCGTAAACTCAGTTTTGCAGCTACAGTGTATCATATCTGGCAAGAAAGGAATGCAAGGACCTTTGCTGGAATATCTAGAACTCAGAATTTGGTCTTTCATCAAATCGAATGTATCATCCGTGATAAGCTTGATTTGATGAGGAACATTCTACCAACAGATGAAAATAAAAGAATCCAACGAGCATGGAGGGTTAATAACATAGATTCTTCATTTGATATTTAGCTGGTTGTATTGGTTTCCCTAACGAATCAAGTTAGGTCTTGAGTTTTCAGTTCGGTGGCTAGCATGTAGCCATCTGTTGTTTTACGTTTCTGTTCTTATTGTAAATCTGGGGTATGCCCCTTATAATCTTTGTATCGTTTTCCTTTAATATATACGTCAACTTACCAAAAAAAAAAGTATTTGTCATTTTTCTTGTTTTCTTCCTTGCCTAAATTTCTCCATCTTCTTATTGTTTTACATGCACTGTTTGATTTAAACCAATCTGAGATTTTTCTTTTTTAAAACACTCATGCTGACATTTAGATTAACTCATAAATGACTGAATGTGACAATAACTCTATATGCTTTTCTGTTTTTTTTTTGGTAAGTATGAAACCAGTTTCATTATAGAATTGGATAATATCTCTCTTTTTCTTAGACCTGATAATATCTCTTATTTTGGATGTCATAAAATATCCCTATAACTTTGTTTAGCGATCGTACCATCAAGGTGTGGAGTACAGATGGTATCTCAGATGATGTTGACCAGCCTATAAATTTGAAAGCAAAAGCTGTGGTGGCAACCTATGACAAGGATATAAATTCTCTGGCTATTGCACCAAATGATACTTTAGTTTTTTGCGGTTCACAGGTTAGGAACCTTCAAACCATTGCTTCTCTACATGGTTTATATAACTTATTTCTGGTTAAATGATGAACGGTGATTTGTTTTCAGGACCGGACAACTTGTGTATGGAGGCTGCCAGATCTGGTATCTGTAGGTGTACTTAAAGGGCATAAAAGAGGAATATGGTCAGTAGAGTTTTCACCAGTTGATCAGTGTGTCATAACAGCATCTGGTGATAAAACAATGAAGATGTGGGCTATAGCAAATGGGCCATGCTTGAAAACATTTGAAGGGCACACATCAAGTGTGTTAAGAGCATCATTTTTTACTCGTGGCACTCAATTTGTTTCGTGTGGTATGAGATTTATCCTGCTTTAGGGTGTTTTTTTTTTTTAATCTTATTTTTAATCAGCTTGAATACATATTATTAGGTGCTGATTGTGTGGTAAAGCTGTGGACAGTCAAAACAAATGAATGCATTGATACATATGATCAACATGAGGACAAGGTAATGGATTAGTTTTTATTTTTTTGAACCAGTTGTCTCTCACTGAAGTTCTTGATACGATCCAAGCAAGGTCAAATTTGAATTTTGATGTAAAATGTGCAACTATCCAGTTTTACGGAAATAGTTATAATTCTCAATCCGACCGTTGGATCGAGCTGAAATTTTACATGGAGTCTCCTGAGATATTGTATTACCTTGGTTTAAAATTTCAGGTCAATCGGAGTTCAAGAAGGTATCTCAATATGGGTCAACAGAGGCTGTACGAATTTTGTTATTTACTTCCTTTTGACTTGTGGACTTCCTATTTGGCTAGGATTCTTTTCCTAAAGGGATGTGGCAACTTATTTTGGAAATATACTAATTCTACAAGGATGTTTAATGGGCTGCAACATAGTTTCCAAGTGTGGCAAGGATTCATAATTATTTCAGAATCCTTTTCTTACAAGGATTCCTTATTCAACCGAGCTACAAAAGGAAAGAAGACTTTAGAATACATTCTACCTTCAGATCAGATTTCCTAGTCTATTTGGGACTTCTTAATGGTGACAAATCTGATTCTAGCATATTTAGGATAGTAATTTTTAGATTTTTATATTTTTATTATTTTCTTCATAGTCTTTGGGTTATTATTACTTATTTGGGTCAATTGTAAGTGGACTACATATAAGTCCACCTAAGGGGGGTTCATTAGGGTTTCTTTTAAGTCTAAAATCACTATAAATAGAGGCATAACCAAACATGTAGAGGAAGACTATTCAGATTAATAAAACTTCTTGTTTGCCGCACTTTGTGTGTGTGTGTGTGTGTGTTGGTGAGATAATCTCCCTTCCATGGTTCTCTAATGAACTGAAAAACAACTTATCGAAGAACAACTGTCTTCGTGGCGTCATCCTTATACTTCTCGTTCGCGAATAAATATTCGTTGGGTGGGGGTCTTCCGTTTCCAATAGTGCTGGTGCCTAGGTACAAGTTATCTTTGTGTCACACTCCTATCAAACCTGATTTACTTGGCTTTCCGGGAATTGGCGTCTTTACGTGTGGGTTGCGTGACCATGTGATCACGAGGTTCGCATCAGATCTTGTTCATATTCCAATTGATGAGATGGGCTAGGAAGGTTGGTTAGCAAACTCAGCTAATTCATGATGAATCTCTTTTGCAAGAGTGCTTAAACCATTGCCACTTCGTCGTTATGTTTATAATAAATGAATTTCATTTATTGATTTATAAACATCCATGAACTCAGAAAAGAAAATGTATAGGAATAGGATTTTTTACAGAACAGCACTAGATTTACAATCACCTCTTTCCAAAACCATTCATTCTAGAACGCCAGATATGGGTCAAATATTGAACAGTGCTCGGGCTGGAAGACAGATTCAGACTTCTTTGTTGTTGCTATAATTTGGACTTGAAAATGGCCTTTTTAGATCTTAAACTCTATATGAAAGTTGTAGGCCTATGTCTTACCTTTCCATCCATATAAATTGGACCTAAATCTGAGATCTACAACGCTATATATGACCCAATTACAGAACAGTGTTTCGGTATGGACTGCACCAACATCTCTTTTCTAAGTTTGGTCATCTCTTTGCCTTTGCAATTTAAGTTCTTAAAGTCATCAATCAATCCTTTCATTTATGTGATAGGCCTGCATTTAAAATGAACATTTACCACAAATTAAAGGTATCTTATATTATTAGATATATTATTATAAAACATGATTTAGTTAAGGAGTTATTGATACTTCAAGTGCAAAATGATGATATAAAACCATGATAAAAATGCACTTTTAAGTATTAATCACACCCCCCAACCAGCTTATTACTAGTCCCTAGTAATCAAAGCGTTAGTTAAAATAGAAAAACAATTTGTAAATTCTACAAAGGAAGGTATTCATCATTTAACTTCCATTAATCTATCCAAATAAACAAACTCTCATTAAATTTATATATCTGCTCAATACCTCTTAACAAGATATTAATAAATCTTTTTTTTGTGCTCAATTAGTACTTAAAAGTGCATTTTTATCATGGTTTTATATCATCATTTTGCACTTGAAGTATTAATAACTCCTTAACTAAAGAATGTTTTATAATAATATATCTAATGATATAAGATACCTTTAATTTGTGGTAAATGTTCATTTTAAATGCAGGCCTATCACATAAATGAAAGGATTGATTGATGACTTTAAGAACTTAAATTGCAAGGATAAAGAGATGACCAAACTAAGAAAAGAGATGTCGGTGCAATCCAAACCGGAACACTGTTTGGTAATTGGGTCATATCTGGAGCTATAGATCTCAGATTTAGGTCTACTTTATATGGATGGAAAGGTAAGATATAGGTTTACAACTTTTATATGGAGCTCAAGATCTACAAAGGCCATTTTCAAGTCCGAATTGTAGCAACAACAAAGAAGCCCGAATCTGTCCTCCAGCCCGAGCACTGTTTAGTATTTTCGCCATATCTGGAGTTCTAGAAGTCCAAATGAGCTGAATGTTTTACACAAGAAAGAT
>NW_011500943.1:0-20262 GCF_000495115.2 Populus euphratica | reverse complement strand
TATTAGTATTAGTATTAGTATTAGTATTAGTATTAGTATTAGTATTAGTATTAGTATTAGTATTAGTATTAGTATTAGTATTAGTATTAGTATTAGTATTAGTATTAGTATTAGTATTAGTATTAGTATTAGTATTAGTATTAGTATTAGTATTAGTATTAGTATTAGTATTGCTACTATTATTATTGTTGTTATTCTTATTATTGTTGTTGTTTATAATTGTTGTCTATAATTTATACAATTAACCTCTTTGTGGTTCGACCCCGGTTTTGCCGGTTTATTTATTACTTCGACAGTCCTGCACTTGGGAGAAGACATCAATCTTTTAGTCGTGCCAAATTACTTGAAGAATTTAAAGATGTGTTTCCAGATGAATTACCTAAAGGGTTACCGCCTATTCGTGGAATAGAGCATCAAATTGATTTGGTGTCGGGAGCTTCACTTCCTAATAGACCAGCATACAGATGTAATCTAGAGGAAGCAAAAGAGATTCAAAGGTAGGTTGGTGAGCTCTTAGAGAAGGGCTATGTTCCAGAATCACTTAGTCCATGTTCCATACCTAGTTTGCTTGTACTGAAGAAAGATGGTACCATGAGGATGTGTATGGACAGCTGTGCTACCAACAAAATAACAGTTTAGTATCGATTTCCTATACCCAGACTTGATGATTTGCTTGATGAGTTGCATGGTGCTGCATTGTTTTTTAAAGTCGATTTGATGAGTGGTTATCACCAAATTAGAATGAAAGAGGGAGATGAATGGAAAATAGCATTTAAAACTAAACACGGGTTATATAAATGGATGGTAATGCCATTTGGGTTATCTAATGCGCCTAGTTTTATGAGGCTTATGAATCATGTTTTGAGGAAGTATATTGGGCTCTTTGTTGTAGTATATTTTGATGATATCCTGGTGTATAGCAAGACCTTTGATGATCATGTGAAGCATCTTAGAGTTGTGTTTGAAACTTTGTGAGATTCGAAGTTGTATAGGAAACTCACAAAGTTACTTCTGTAAAGAAAGTGTCGTGTTTCTTGGATATATTTTTTTTTTTGGTAAGTTAACGTATATATTAAAGGAAAACGATACAAAGATTATAAGGGACATACCCCAGATTTATAATGAGAACAGAAATGTAAAACAACAGATGGCTACAGGTTAGCCACCGAAAGAAGAAACGAATGTCTTGGAACAACATTCTTGAACCACACAATGTCATGCCATTCAACTATCGGATGATGAAATCTTAGTTGTTCCCAAGCTACTTTGATCGAGAATCTGTGATTTGGTGAATCCAGCCAAGCAATCTTATCCTTTTGCCCTATCATAGGATTAGAATTGAAAGGAATAGCTTCTACAATGTGAATCCAGCCAAACAATCTCATCATTTTGCCCTATCATAGGATTAGAATTGGAAGGAATAGCTTCTACAATGGGGTGCCATCCAATAGCGTGAGTGGTAGGAATTTTCCATTCTGAGTTATGAATCAGCATATTCACCTTCGCGTTCTTTTCCATACCTCAATCATAGATGAATCTGTCGCCGTAAGAATCCGCGAGCGGGCTGTGAGGATGCCAATTGTCAAACCATAGAGAAGTTGTCCTGCCATCTCCTATGATGTACTTCATCTTCGGCCATGCTAAGGATCTGAGCTTTAGAATCTTTCTCCATACACAAGAGAATTTCTATGGCGTCTTGATTGTTTAGAAATTCCTACCTCGCAACAGATTACATCTGATCCAAGTAGACCAGATTGAGCCATCTGAGTCATTGCAGAGGTTCCAAATGTGTTTCAACAAAGCAATCTTGTTCCATTCTGTTATCCTTTTTATTCCTAGCCCCCCCCCCTTTTTTGGAAGACATACCTGATCCCAAGCCACTTTAGCCCCAGTAGTTCTAATATCTGAACCTGACCAAAGAAAGGATCTCATAATTTGCTTCATATTTTTTATGACTTGCCCAGGTAAGAGGAAGAGAGATGCCCAATAGACCTGGATGGAAAATAAAACTGAATTAATCAGTTGTACTCGTCCTCCATACGAGAGTGTTCTACAAGTCCAATGGCGAACTTTACAGGTGATTCGATCCATGAGACCCTTACAATAAACAGCCTTTTATCTGGACGAGATAAGAGGCACTCCTAAATATTTCATAGGGAGCAACCCCTCTGCAAACCCAAGAATATGAATAATTTCTTCCTTCTCAGCATTTAACACACCGCTTAAGAAGATGTCACTTTTAGTTGGATTTGGATACAGACCTGACACACCGCTTAAGAAGATGTCACTTTTATTTGGATTTGGATACAGACCTGATAGATCTTGAAACTTTGTGAGCACAGTTTTGATCATACGAATTGAGTTTACATCTCCTTTGCTAAAAATCATCAAGTCGTCAGCAAAACAAAGATGAGAAATGTTGTCCTTCTTGCATCTCCAGTGGAACTTGAAGTTTTGGTTGGCACTCATCTTGCAGAATAGCCCCGAAAGGATTTCCATACATAGGACAAACAAATATGGGGAAAGTGGATCCCCTTGTCTCAGCCCTCTCCCCCCTTGAAAATAACCTGCAAGCTCACCATTGACGTTGATAGAGAATTGACATGATGTAACGCAAACCATAATCCAATCAATGACTGTTCTAGGGAATCCCATTTTTCTTAACATAGCATCAACGAAATCCCACCGAACCGAGGCATAAGCCTTCATCAGATCTACTTTCATAGCACAACGGGCAGGCCCCGTAGATTTATGATAGCCTTTCATTAGTTCCCGAGACAAAAGAATGTTGTCGCTGATTCTCCGTCCAGAGATAAAAGAAGTCTGATACGGACCTATTAAGGATGGCAAAACAGCTTTGATTCTGCCAGCTAGAATCTTAGCGATGCATTTGTACACGGTAATGCAGCAAGATATAGGATGAAAATCTGTCAACCTCGTAGGATTGGCAACTTTAGGAATAAGGGAAATGGATGTAGCATTCATTTCTTTAAGCATTCTCCGACTCTAAAAGAAGGAGTTAACAACGTTGATTACATCTTCCCCAACTATATGCCACATTCTTTTGAAGAAACCTGCGTTAAATCCATCCGGACCAGGGGCTTTGTTGTTCTTCAGACTAAATATAGCATGCTTAATCTCCTCCCTTGTTACATCTTGTGCTAATACATGTTGTTGTGTCGAAGACATTTTCAAGTTTATTGCCGATTCCATCTCTTCCTCATTTAGAACCCTAGGCATCTGTTCCACTCTTAACACACGCTGGAAGTACGCAACTACTTCTGATTTAACTGGCTCATGTCCTTCTGATTTTACTGATTTGTGAAAGTAGCCAGTATTCTGATCCCCCAAGCTAAGCCACTGTATCCTTGACTACTGTTTGAAAAAACTCTCTTCAGCCTTGACGATAGAAGCGTAGTTACATACAACATCCCTTTCTCGCATGCACAAAGTTGGATTCCCATGCGCTGTATGTAGAGCCTGTTGAGCCTTATCCATTTCATCTTTTACATCTTTGACTCTATCTGAAATGTTGGAGAAGTGAGTCATATTGAAAAGTTTCAATTCCCGTTTTAGTTTTCTTAGCTTGCAACACAGCTGATACATTGGACAACCCCCCAAATTGTGTTCCCATACTTTCCTCACCAAGGGCATGAACTCGTCATGGTCCATCCACATATCAAAGAATCTGAATGGTTTCTTTATATTCTGATCATCACCAGTAACCTTTACCACCATAGGAGAATGGTCTGACATACCCGATGGCAAAAATCTCGCTTCCAAAAATGGGAAGTTCAGATTCCATTTCTCATTGACAAGCACTCTATCTAGTTTCCGCATAATCAGATTCTCAGGACATTGATTCGACCAAGTATAATGCAGGCCTGAATATTTAAGATCATCCACTTTCGCTTCTTGAATACATGTTTCCAATTTGTCCATATGACCAGCCCACGAAGTAGACCCTCCTAACCTGTCTGATTGGTAGCGGATAGCATTAAAGTCGCCCATAAGAATCCATGGGCTGGACTCCCATCCATCACTACGACTCACTATATCAGACCATAATGCCTCACGTAAGGAAGCGTTATTGTCTCCGTAAATAATTGAAGCATTAAAACAGATATTGGTAGCTAATATAGTGACAGAAACATGAATAGCCTGGTCTGACATTCCGAGGACATCAACCTTCACCACATCAGCATTCCAACAAACCCAAATACAACCACAACAAGAGAAATCATAATTATACAAGAAGGACCAATCACGTAGAAGAAGTTGAGAAACATTATATTTATTCTCGTCTCTAACCCGAGTTTCAACCAAACCAAAAGGAGTCATCCTCTCTTGATGGAAGAGCTGACGCAATGCTGAATGCTTTATGGGATCATTCAAACCTCTAGCATTCCAACATCCAATAATCATAAGAAAATAGAGAGGAGTACAAACAGCAACACAAAGATTACCTCGACGTGCCCCCAAGCGAGGCAACAAATTTCTTATTCTTCTTTGAAGAGGTTTTTGAACCCTTTTTCTTTTTCTCTAGAGAGTCTCTAGCCTTAATAGCTAACTGATTAACAGTTTCCCTTTCAGTGGAATTCTGAGTTTGTGGGCTTGTCAGGATTGGTGACGTCAACTCCTTATCGGTTCGGTCCCCATCTGTATCACCTCCCATTGCGTCAATATCAACATTTAGCTCATGACTAGTAACAAAAAGAACCTGGTTCACGGTCTCACAATCAGATGTATTAGAGATGACTAAATTTTGATCTAAAGCAGTACTTGTACCCCCCTGCTCCTGCTACATGTCTCCTCGTGAACTCTTCAAAACAAAAGGAGAGGTAGGATTTTCATCTTCATAACAATCAGCATTGCTCACATCTGATGCAGCCATCTCATTCATATTACAATCAGAAATATTTGTACCAGATGTCGAACAACCATTCTCATTACAGTTACGCACTTTAGATTTAGATGCCAAAGCACCATTCTCACCACTCACAGAACCCTTATTTCGTTTAGCAACTACCTGCCATTGAAACTAATTCTCATTACAGTTTCTTGGATATATTATCTCTAGCAAGGGAGTTAAGGTTGATGAGGAGAAAATTGAGGCAATGCGGGACTGGCCAAAACCTGCTAGTATCGCTGATGTGAGGAGTTTACATGGTTTAGCTTCTTTCTACAGGCGATTTGTGAAAGACTTCAGCTCTATTGTTGCTCCTATGACAGAATGCTTGAAAAAAGGAAACGAGTTTAGATGGAGTGCAGATGCTCAGAAAGCTTGTGAGCTAATTAAAGAAAAGTTGTGTACTGCTCCAGTTTTAGCACTTCCAGACTTTGCTAAAACATTCAAAATAGAGTGTGATGCTTCTGGAGTTGGAATTGGGGCTGTTTTGATGCAAGAAAAGAGGTCGATTGCATTCTTCAGTGAAAAGTTAAATGGAGCACGTTTGAACTACTCTATTTACGACAAGGAGTTCTATGCTTTGATTCGGGCTCTGGAGGTATGGCAGCACTACATGTTGCCTAAAGAATTCGTTATACATACTGATCATGAATCCTTGAAGTATCTGAAGGGGCAAAGCAAGCTGAATCGAAGACATGCTAAATGGGTGGAGTTTATGGAATCATTTCCTTATGTCATAAAGTACAAGAAAGGGAAAGTTAATGTGGTTGCTGATGCTCTTTCTAGGAGGTATGCACTGATCTCTATGTTGAATGCAAGGCTGATGGGTTTTGAACAGGTGAAGGAAATGAAAGGCATAAACTTGATATTAATGAAAGCAAAGCATAAACATTACAAAAAATATAAAGAAAGAAAGGAAGAGCATGATCTTGATCTGGAAACCAAGATGCCTAAATGCATGGCAAATGCCTCCTTTTATAGGCCAAAATTGGGAACTATTGGTTTGATGACTAATTGATGAGTGGGTGGCCAACTCTTGACTTGGTGACAATCCTTATCTTCTCTTGTCTGCCCAAAACGTCATTGATAACGTCAAAATTGGAGCCACTTGAAAACATGAAAGTTGTAGGAAATTGTCTCAGCTTTCTTGTGTAACAAATTTAGCTCATTTGGACTTCTGGAACTCCAGATATGGCCAAAATACTAAACAGTGCTCGGGCTGAAGGACAGATTCGGGCTTCTTTGTTGTTGCTACAATTTGAATGTTAGATCTTGGGCTCCATATGAACGTTATAGGCCTATGTCTTACCTTTCCATGCATATAAAGTAGACCTAAATCTCATATCTATAGCTCCAGATATGACCCAATTACCGAACAATGTTCCGGTTTAGATTTCACCGACATCTCTTTTCTAATTTTGGTCATCTCTTTGCCCTTACAATTTAAGTTCTTAAAGTCATCAATCAATCCTTTCATTTATGTGATAGGTCTGCATTTAAAATGAATATTTACCATAAATTAAATGTATCCATCAATAAATCCTTTCATTTATGTGATCGACCTGCATTTAAACTGAATATTTACCACAAATTAAAGGTATCTTATGTTATTAGATATATTATTATAAAACATGCTTTGGTTAAGGAGTTATTGATACTTCAAGTGCAAAATGATGATATAAAACCATGATAAAAATACACTTTTAAGTACTAATCATAGTGCATAGATCTTTCAAAAATTTAGCATAGGAAGGAACCTGTTTAATAGCATCCAACAAAGGTATATTGATTCTTACCTGTTTGAAAGTTTCAAAAATTTCAGAGTTGTGATTAACTTTCCTTTATTTGGTCATGGCATGAGGTAATGAAAGTGCTGGTGGTGAATCAGTCATTTCTTTGCAATTTTCAGATTCAACCCCTTCCTTACCCTCAGAGATTGACTCATCATCCTTCTCATAAGGTTCAAGAGAGGGTTTTTCAATAACCTTACCACTGCGCAGAGTAGTGACTGATTTGACTTGATCCATGTGTTGACTTCCGGAACTACTTGCATTTGCATTGTATTGCCCCTTGGGATTTTGCTGTGGTTGAGATTGAAACTTGACTTTCTCTTGGAAACTGAGAGGAGATGTTAATTTTGCAAGAGTATCTTTAAGATCTGTCATGTCTTGAGCAAGTTGAGTATTGATTATCTCTTGCTTTTCAATGAATGCATGCAATGTTTCCTCAAGATTTCTTCTAGAAGGTGGGTGCATATCCATGAGAATTTTGGAAATTGTGGTGTGCTTGAAACGGTGGTTGTGAAGTTTGTGCATTGTTGTTCTCACTGTTCCAACTAAAATTTGGGTGATTTCTCCAACCAGAGTTGTATATTTGGGAGTATGTTGTGGTTGGCCCTTTGAAAACTATTTAAAGCATGGGCTTGTTCATGGAGACATTCCTTAAAAGAAGGCAAGGTTGGACAATCGTTAGTTGAGTGTTCATTTGTTTCACAGATTTGACACACAATGTTTTCAACAGATTTCAATTGACCACTCTTTTTCAGTTCTAGTGCCTCGACTTTCCTAGCTAAAGATGTAAACTTGACTTGAAGGTCATGATCTTCCCTAAGGTTGTACATACCTCCACTAGATGTATAAGGTTGAGTTTTACTCGGTGCCTTATAAGTACCCGCGGTGTCCCAATTTTGAGCATTTTCAGCTAACAAGTCTAAGTACTCCATTGCTTCATCAGGGTCTTTATCTTCAAAAGTTTCATTGCACATCAATTCAACCATTTGCCTATCTCTAGGTATTAACCCTTCATAGAAATGTGAAATCAATCTCCATGTTTCAAAACCATGATGAGGGCAAGTACTAAGCAAGTCTCGATACCTATCCCAACATTGGTAAAATGTTTCTCCTGGTTTTTGAGTGAAAGTGGTGATTTGTCTTTTGAAAGAGTTTGTTCTGTGAGATGGAAAAAACTTCTTTAAAAACTGTTGTTGCATTTCATCCCAAGCACCAATGGATCCTGGTCTTAAATTTTGTAGCCATGTTTTAGCTTTATCTTTTAATGAAAAAGGAAAAAGCTTTAATCTGATGGTGTTCATGCTACAATTTAAATTATTATATGTGTTGCAAACCTCCTCAAATTCCCTTAAATGCAAGTATGGATTTTCCAATTCTAAGCCATGAAAAGAAGGTAAAAGTTGAATAATACCTGGTTTAAAATTAAAATGAGATGCATCGGGAGGAAAAATTATGCATGATGGTGCACTTGTTCTTGTGGGATTGATGTGGTCTCTAAGTGTTCTGACACGGTTATTCTCATTATTCTCATTATGAAGTGATTGATTATCTTCTTCGGCCATATTTTCTAAAAATGATGAGGATATCCTACAAAGTCTACCACTTGATGTACGTGACCACACTCTCATGCACGTGTAGGAATAGAATAAAAGGAAGAAGAAACAATATGATGTGGATCAGCCTAACACCAAGCGTAATCATGCCAACAATGCATTGGAGGTGCCAATTGGGCCAATCACAAGAGCTAGGGCTAAGAAGCTTAAAGAAGCATTGAATGGGCTTGTTCAGAACATATGCAACAAAATGGACCTAGAGGGGCTTGAGACATTTAAGGAGCATGAAGGACAACCTTTAATTCATTTAGTTCAGGTCCAAGAAGAGCCCAATTCATGTGGAACAAGGGGTTGATGTGTCCGGCCCAATACCAGCCTTGTTAGGCTTGTCTTTTTCTAATACTACAAGGATAAAGAGTCAGCAATTTATTCTCTTAACTAAGTAAGGAAGTTGGCCAAATCTTATTCCTAAAGAGGGGAGGACTATTTAATGCTTTTCCTCACTTAGGAAGGAAAGTAAATAAATCAGCAACAAAGGAGGAAATTTGTTTTCTTATTTGTCCAAGTTAAACAAGGAATTCCAAGCTAATCAAGGACATCAAAGAACAACTGTCTTCGTGGCGTCATCCTTATACTTCTCATTCGTGAATCAATATTCGTTGGATGGGGGTTTCCGTTTTGTTCGCGAATCAATATTCGTTGGGTGGGGGTTTCTGTTTTCAATAGTGCTGGTGCCTAGGTACAAGTTATCTTTGTGTCACACTCCTATCAAACCTGATTTACTTGGCTTTCCGGGAATTGGCGTCTTTGCATGTGGGTTGCGTGACCATGTGATCACGAGGTTCGTATCATTTGGTATTAGAGCTTGGCTCCATTAATCAGGTTATATCCTCCTGAAATTTTCGTTTCTTGTTAATTCCACAAAAATTCCTTAGTATCCAATTTCTTCTTCTCCTTGAATTTGCGGCATATAAAAAGAAAAAAAAATTGTTATTTCATGCTATTATTGTTCAAAATATATCAGTAACATAAAAAAAAAAGAGAGAAAAGAGAAAAGAAAAGAAAAATTGTTCAAAAAAGACGTTTATTAGATTCTGCCGCAAAAAACTAAACAAGGGACAATTGGATCAAATCAACTCTGAATTATCTCAAATTTGATATTCTAATTACTGGGGTCCTAATCGCATTACATATCAAATGTGGGGTCAATTGGATATCATTTGCTTTGGGTTTCAAATTCGGGTCTATTCAGGTCTGATTCATAACGTTTTTACGTCAGTATATCAAACGTTGTCATAAATTGCTCAAACCTTATATTCTGTCTATTTGGGTTGATATTGCACTATATCTGAAATGTTAACTCAATTGGACATTATTTACTTTAGGTTCCAGATTCGGACTTAACTTGTCGTAAACGAGTCTGTCTTGCATCACCGTTTCAAAATTTGCTTGCTTTTTGTTGATTTCGTTTCTTGCAGTTTATTTTCATCATATCCAACATATTTGGGTGTTGTTTAATGATTTTGCATATTTTTTGTTTCTGTTTTTATTCGCGTCTTCAGTTTCGTTCATATTTCGGATAGACTCGCTTGCTACTCATGAGACTATCATCGCAGTTTTGTTTTGCTTGTTTTCTAGTTTTTTCATTGCTTCTTGAGTCATATATATATTTGGATATTAAGTGTTTGAGCGAAACACGAGTGACATGAGGATAAATTTTCTTTTACCACTAACAACTTTTTTCGGGTACTATCATGTCAGATCAAAACAATACACCGCCCCATCCCGAGGGAGAACTTCCATTTCAAATGCAAGCCATGACACAAATGATGGAGAGGATGAATTTTGTGATGGGAAATATGTGTGACAGACTTGATAGGGTGGAGAAACGTGGTAACGAGGCTGGTACGAGCACCCAAAATGTGAAGCTTATGGTGGAACCGAAAGCAAACAATAGCAGTAGGGCCAACAGGCCAAGGTGGGCTGATTGTGAGGATTTTGAGGTGGTCGTTGGTGATATCGGTGATGGTGTTTTTGATGATGAGGCCATAGACTACCGGGAAGGTTTTCGGCAGCCTAGAAACCGAAGGGATTATGGGAATAGAACTAGGGGCCAATTCGGCCAAAGGGAAAATTTCCGTAGTGTTGGGGGACATGCTGATTTAGATGGTGATTTGGATGCTATCAAATTGAAAATACCTTCTTTTCAAGGTAAAAACGATCCCGAGGCATATTTGGAGTGGGAAAAAAAGGTGGATTGGATTTTTGATTGCCATAACTATTCGGAGGCGAAGAAAGTGAAATTGGTGGTCACCGAATTCATGGATTATGCACTGATTTGGTGGGATCAGAATGTTACTAGTAGAAGACGGAGTGGAGAGAGGCCGGTAGCGTCTTGGGAGGAGATGAAAGTGTTGATGAGAAGGCGATTTGTGCCTAACCACTATTATAGAGATTTGTATCTGAAATTGCAGGGTTTGAATCAGGGTTCTAGGTCTGTGGATGAGTATTTCAAGGAAATGGAGATTGCCATGATTCGGGCCAACGTGATTGAGGATCGGGAAGCTACTATGGCTAGGTTTCTAATTGGACTGAATAGGGACATTGCAAATGTTGTAGAATTACAACACTGTGTGGAATTGGAAGACATGGTCCATATGGCAACGAAGGTAGAGAGGCAAATAAAGCTGCAGTGCACGTTTTCAGACCAATTCGGTTTCATCTTCCTCAACATGGAGGCTGAATTTGAAAAGAGAGGGGGGCTGTCCAACCAAAGCCTTATGCAAAGGCTGAACCACCTAAGGCCAAAAAGGATACTTATACGGATGGGAAAGGTAAATCTGAATCTCAACCTACTCGTGATAGAGATATTAAATGCTTTAAATGTTTAGGGAAGGAGCACATTGCATCTCAGTGTCCAAACTGAAGAGTTATGCTTATAAGAGATAATGGGGATGTTGAATCTGAAAGTGAAGAGATGCCACCTTTGGTGGATTGTAGCGATGAGGAGATTGCATACCCTGTTGAGGGGGAGGCTTTGGTTATAAGACGTGCGCTGAACATGCAAATCGAAGAAGATGATGTAGATCAGCAACGGGAAAATATATTTCACACTCGATGTCACATCCAAAACAAGGTATGTAGCATGATAATTGATGGAGGTAGTTGTGCTAATGTTGCTAGTGATACACTTGTGAAGAAATTGAATCTGAGTTGTATTAAGCATCCCAGGCCTTATAGATTGCAATGGTTGAATGAATGTGGTGAAGTGAGATTTTATGGTGAAGTGAGGCTTACTAAGCAGGTTTTGATTGCGTTTGCTATTGGGAAGTATTCTGATGAGATTTTATGTGATGTCGTCCCGATGCATGCTAGTCACTTGCTTTTGGGGCGTCCATGGTAGTTTGATCGGAAAGCGATTCATGATGGGTTTAGAAATAGGTTCACTATTGTAAAGGATGGTAAAACCATCACTCTTGTACCTCTTTCTCCGAAACAAGTGTATGATGATCAAATCAAATTAAAAAAGGAATGTGAGGATGGGAAGAGTGAAAATTCATGTGAGGACAATGGTGAGAGAAAACCATCAGATTCGGCTAAACCTAAATCATTAATTAAACCGGTTGAGAGTGGAGGTAAAAACCGAGGAGTGAAGAATGTAAGCTTGTGTGATGATAATAGTGTGGAAAAATTAAAGAAACAACCAAATTTTTATGCAAAAGGATCTCAAATCAGATCTGCATTTTTTACTAATAAGCCAATGATCTTACTTGTGTATAAGGAGGCTTATTTTAACACTAACGATCTTGATTCTGCTATTCCTAGTGTGGCTGTTTTTTTGATGCAGGAGTTTGATGATGTATTCCCTGAAGACATCCCTAATGGATTACCACCATTAAGGGGGATTGAACATCAAATTGATCTTGTGCCCGGAGCTTCAATTCCTAATCGTCCAGCCTGTAGAAGCAACCCCGAGGAGACGAAGGAGCTTCAAAGGCAAGTAGATGAGTTGATGATGAAGGGGTACATTCGTGAGAGTATGAGTCCTTGTGCTGTGCCAGTGCTACTTGTGCCTAAAAAGGATGGAACATGGAGGATGTGTGTTGATTGTCGTGCTGTCAATAACATAACGGTAAAGTATCGACATCCTATTCCTGGGCTTGATGACATGCTAGATGAGTTACATGGATCATGTATTTTCTCTAAGATTGACTTAAAAAGTGGGTACCATCAAATTAGGATGAAAGAGGGTGATGAGTGGAAAACTGCATTTAAGACTAAGCATGGTTTATATGAATGGTTAGTCATGCTGTTTGGACTTACAAATGCACCTAGCACGTTTATGCGTTTAATGAATCATGTCTTGCGTGCATTTATAGGTAAGTTTGTTGTTGTGTATTTTGATGACATTTTGATCTATAGCAAGAACTTAAATGAGCATCTTGATCATTTGCGTAATGTACTTAGTCTGTTGCGTAGTGAGCGATTATATGATAATCTTAAGAAGTGTACCTTTTGCATGGAAAAAATTGTGTTTCTTGGCTATATCGTTACTGCACAGGGTATCGAGATGGATGAGGAGAAAGTTAAAGCCATCCGAGATTGGCCTACACCAAAATTGGTAAGTGAGGTAAGGAGTTTTCATGGACTTGCTAGTTTTTATAGAAGGTTTGTGAAGGATTTTAGTACTATTGCTGCACCTTTAACTGAAATTGTGAAAAAGTCTGTTGGATTCAAATGGAATGATGCACAAGATGAGGCTTTTAAATTGTTGAAGGATAAGCTTTGTTCAGCACCTGTTTTAGCTTTGCCAGACTTTACAAGAGCTTTTGAAGTAGAATGTTGATGTGCATCATGGGAATGATAATCCATCTCATAAAGGTAAATCAAATATGCAAGAGGATTCAGATGGTCCAATGACAAGAGCGAGAGCGAAACAACTACAAAGGACCTTGACGAGTCATATTGGAATGATTGAAGCTGTGTCGGAGTTAAAATTTGGCAATCAGTTTCAAATTGGTTCAAGGGTGCTTATTTGCCTACAATTGGAGCTTAAAGATGGGAAGAGCCCTTAATGGTTCTTTTGATGCTGGACTACTTGAATTTGGGTTGATAATGCAAATAAGTTAAGAAATTGATGCTGTTTACGTCAGAACAGTAGATAAATTTGAACCTGAATTTGAAGTCATCCATTGCATGTGAAAACAAGACTAATCTAGGTGGATTTCAAGTTCAGAACGTGATCTTTCCAGATTGTCCAACCATGATTGCATTAGACTTTTGTGCAAGAAGTTATAGCCATTTTAAATTCGGTCTGTTTATGTTTCAATTAAAGTCAGAAAATGTGTGCTAATGTAATTTGTCTGGTTACTTTGTCAAAGTCCAAGTTTTGGGCTTGATTTCTGTCATGTTGAATTTTCCTAAGTGTGGAGGGATGTTCCATTATAAATATGGCATCAGAATATGTAATAAACAACTTTTGGCCAATATTTGAACTTAATTCCGAGAATTAAGAGTTATTCTTCCAAATTGATTTGTGAAGAACCCTACCTGACTTATCACTCTTCAATCACAAAGAGTGTGGCGTCAAAATCCTAGATTGATCTTTGTGGCGTCCAGATCGACTTATCAAAGTATCACTATAGTTTATACTCCATTTTTATTTACCTTAAAAATACTATAATCTAGCCTAAACACCAAAAGAAAGACAATACAACCAAACCCATCCTTCATCCATTTTCGTCAGATTCATTGTTGCCGATTTTTGAATCATTCACGGCACAACATCTGGTATCAGAGCATCAATTGCGATCTAAGGCAAGAGTTAGAAACAGAAGAAAGGCTTACTGGAATTGCAATTGATAAACTTAATTATGGCCGGAGATAAAGAAGATTTGCCAAGAGGGTTAAGTTTAGAACAGGCACAGGTTATGGGCTTACAACGATCTCATGCTGTGATTCAGGATGAAATGACTAGAATTCGTGAACAGTTGCATACCTTTATGCAAATGATGCAAAGAAATAATTTGCAACCCCAGTAGAGGCAAGCACTTAGGGTGCCACGAAATGATTTTGTAGAAGCTGATGGAGATCCAAATGGGGATGATGAGGCCGACGACAGGGGCAGACCAAGAAGACAGAATAATAATCCTCCTAGTGGTCTCAAACTTAAGATTCCACCATTTCGAGGAAGTAGTTCACCTGAGGAATACTTGGAATGGATTCAGAAGGTTGAAAAGGTGTTCGAATGGTATGAATATTCAGAAGAAAGGAAGTGCAAGGTGGCAGCACTTGAGTTTATAGATTATGCTCTTTTATGGTGGGAAAACTTAAAGATTCAGAGGAGAAGGGATGGAGAAGACGAGATTAGAACGTGGGCAACTATGAAAAGAGTGATGAAGAAGAGATTTGTTCCTGATTACTATAAACAAGAGCTATACATCAGACTTCAGACTTTGCGACAAGGATCTTTAAGCGTGGAAGAGTATGTGAAAGAGTTTGAGTTGCTACAGATTCGATGTGAATTGATGGAACCCCAAGAACAAACAATAGCTAGATTTCTTGGAGGGCTGAGGAAGGATATAGCTAATGTGGTTGAATTGCAACTGTACATCTTCCTTGAGGATGTTATAAAGCTTGCAAGTCGTGTAGAGAGGCAGCAGAAACGAGGAGGTGTCCGAACTAGTGTAACTATGTCAAGTACGACAAGGGACAAATCTACACCTACTCGAACATGGAGCACACCTAAACGAGATGAGAAGGTGGAGGTCAGCAAGGGGAATACCAGTTCTGATTCTTTAAAGGGAAAGGAGAAGGTGACAGAACCTCCACATCCAAGAAGGTCACGAGACATCAAGTGCTTCAAGTGCTTAGGACATGGGCACATTGCTTCAGAATGTCCAAATAAAAGGGTAATGATATTGCATGGGGATCATGGAGAGCTAATCAGTGGAGATGAGGCTGAAACTGAAGATGAAGATGAGGCACAAATGGAACAGGAAGAGGATTTCGAACCAGTGAAGGGAGATTTGTTGGTTGTGCAACGGGTTCTAAATGCACAAGTTGATGTTAGTGCTGAGCAACGTGAGAACATCTTTCATACTCGATGTCAGATTCAAGGTGTGTGGGATGATCATTGATAATGGAAGTTGCACTAATGTTGCGTCAACTACCTTGGTGGAGAAATTGGGCTTAACTACCATTCCACATCCCAGACCGTATAGTTTGCCATGGCTGAATGAGAATGGGGAGATTCGGGTGACAAAGCAAGTTCTTGTGCCCTTTTCCATTAAAACCTATCATGACGAGGTTTTGTGTGACGTTGCGCCGATGTCAGCTAGCCATTTGTTACTGGGTCGTCCATGGCAGTTTGATAAGGATGTGACCTACAATGGACGAAAGAACACTTATTCTTTCATGCTGAATGGAAAGAAGGTGAACTTGTTACCATTGAGTTCTCAACAGGTTAGAGAGGATCAGTTACGAAGCCAACAAAAGGAGGTGCAATCACGTAAGGGGCTGTTGTTAGCCAAAAAAGGCGATATGAAACAGGCATTAGCTTCGACGGGGGTTGTTTTCATGATCTGGGCAAAGCAATTGCTACAAGTAGAAGGACTGGACTTACCACCACAGATTAAGGAATTGCTAGAAGAATTTAAAGATGTGTTTCCAGATGAATTACCTAAAGGGTTACCGCCTATTCGTGGAATTGAGCATCAAATTGATTTGGTGCCGGGAGCTTCACTTCCTAATAGACCAGCATACAGATGTAATCCAGCGGAAGCAAAAGAGATTCAAAGGCAGGTTGGTGAGCTTGTAGAGAAGGGCTATGTTCGAGAATCACTTAGTCCATGTTCCGTACCTACTTTGCTTGTACCAAAGAAAGATGGTACCATGAGGATGTGTCTGGACAGCCGTGCTATCAACAAAATAACAGTTAAGTATCGATTTCCTATACCCAGACTTGATGATTTGCTTGATGAGTTGCATGGTGCTGCATTGTTTTCTAAAGTCGATTTGATGAGTGGTTATCACCAAATTAGAATGAAAGAGGGAGATGAATGGAAAACACCATTTAAAACTAAACAGGGGTTATATGAATGGATGGTAATGCCGTTTGGGTTATCTAATGCGCCTAGTACATTTATGAGGCTTATGAATCATGTTTTGAGGAAGTATATTAGGCTGTTTGTTGTAGTATATTTTGACGATATCCTAGTGTATAGCAAGACCTTTGATGATCATGTGAAGCATCTTAGAGTTGTGTTTGAAACTTTGCGAGATTCTAAGTTGTATGGGAAACTCACAAAGTGTTACTTCTGTAAAGAAAGTGTCGTGTTTCTTGGATATATTATCTCTAGCAAGGGAGTTAAGGTTGATGAGGAGAAAATTGAGGCAATTCGGGACTGGCCAAAACCTGCTAGTATCGCTGATGTGAGGAGTTTTCATGGTTTAGTGACACGACTAAAAGATTGATGTCTTCTCCCAAGTGCAGGAGTGTCGAAGTAATAAATAACCTGGCAAGACCGGGGTCGAACCACAGGGAGGTTATTTGTACAAATTATAAATAACAATAATACAACAACAATAACAATAACAACAACAATAATAATAACAATAACAATAACAATAACAATAACAATAATAATAATAATAATAATAATAAGAATAATAATACTAATAATAATAATAATAATAATAATAATAATAACAAATATTGTGGCTGATGCACTTTCACGCAGGTATGTTCTTTTATCTACTTTGGATGCTAGATTTCTAGGATTTGAACACATAAAAGAATTGTACAAGGATGATAGTGATTTTGCTAATGTTTACAATGCTTGCGAAACTTCAGCTTTTGGAAAGTTTTATAGACTTGATGGATATTTGTTTAAAGAGAGTCGTTTGTGTGTTTCATTAAGTTCTATGCGTGAATTGCTTGTACGTGAAGCACATGGAAACAGGTTGATGGGGCATTTTGGTGTTGTTAAGACTTTGGATGTGTTGCATGAGCATTTTTATTGGCCTAAAATAAAAAAAGATGTGTAACGCATATGTGATAAATGCATAACTTGTAGGAAAGCAAAGTCTAGGACTCAACCGCATGGCTTGTATACCCCTTTGCCTGTACCGAAAGAACCTTGGATAGACATTTCGATGGACTTTGTCTTAGGTTTACCTAGGTCAAAACGGGGCAGGGATTCCATTTTTGTAGTTGTTGATAGGTTTTCAAAGATGGCACATTTCATTCCATGTCATAAAACTGATGATGCAACTAACATTGCTGATTTGTTCTTTAGGGAGATAGTACGACTTCACGGGGTCCCTAAGAGCATTGTTTCTGATAGAGATGTTAAGTTCCTTAGCTATTTTTGGAAGGTGTTATGGGGAAAAATGGGTACTAAACTGTTGTTTTCAACTACTTGTCACCCCAAACAGATGGACAAACCAAAGTAGTTAATAGGACCTTAACACAACTTTTGCGTGGTGTCATTCAAAAGAACTTAAAGAATTGGGAAGATTGTTTGCCATTTATAGAGTTTGCATATAATCGTAGTGTGCACTCTGCTACTGAATTGTCACCATTTGAAATTGTGTATGGATTTAACCCTTTAACTCCAATGGATTTGATTCCTTTGCCTATTGATGAAAGGGTTAGTTTGGATGGTAAACATAAAGCACAGGTGGTGAAAACTCTTCATGAGAGTGTGCGGCAACATATTGAAAAGAGGAATCCCGTGTATGTGACCAAAGCCAATAAAGGGCGCAAACATGTTGTCTTTCAGCTTGG
Organism: Populus euphratica; assembly: GCF_000495115.2. Classification (NCBI taxonomy): domain Eukaryota; kingdom Viridiplantae; phylum Streptophyta; class Magnoliopsida; order Malpighiales; family Salicaceae; genus Populus; species Populus euphratica. The sequence goes on along the minus strand of NW_011500943.1, from coordinate 2,220 downwards.
TGATTGGGTTTGGGTGCATAAGCGCAAGGAGAGATTTCCAACCCAGAGGAAGTCAAAGCTACAACCACGAGGAGATGGGCCATTTCAGATCCTTGAAAAGATCAATGACAACACTTATAAAGTTGATTTGCCGGGTGAGTATAGTGTTAGTGCTACATTTAATGTTTCTGATCTTACTCTGTTTGATGTAGGTGATGATTCGAGGTCGAATCCTTTTGAAGAGAGAGGGGATGATGCGGATCAGCCTAACACCAAGCGTAATCATGCCAACAACCCATTGGAGGTGCCAATTGGGCCAATCACAAGAGCTAGGGCTAAGAAGCTTAAAGAAGCATTAAATGGGCTTGTTCAGAACATATGGAACAAAATGGACCTAGAGGGGCTTGGGACATTTAAAGAGCATGAAGGACAGGTTCATTAGAGAACCATGGAAGGGAGATTATCTCACCATTGTGTCACACTCCCTTTAATTCATTTAGTTCAGGTCCAAGAAGAGCCCAATTCATGTGGAACAAGGGGTTGATGTGTCCGGCCCAATACCAGCTTTGTTAGGCGGAACAAGGGGTTGATGTGTCCGGCCCAATACCAGCCTTGTTAGGTTGTCTTTTTCTAATACTACAAGGATAAAGAGTCAGCAATTTATTCTCTTAACTAAGGAAGTTGGTAAGGATAAAGAGTCAGCAATTTATTCTCCTAACTAAGTAAGGAAGTTGGCCAAATCTTATTCCTAAAGAGGGGAGGACTATTTAATGCTTTTCCTCACTTAGGAAGGAAAGTAATTAAATCAGCAACAAAGGAGGAAATTTGTTTTCTTATTTGTCCAAGTTAAACAAGGAATTCCAAGCTAATCAAGGACATCAAAGGGGGCAGCAACACAAATTTTCCAAATCAGATTTTTCCAATTTTGTTTAGGACTTCTTAAGGGTGACAAATCTGATTCTAGCTTATTTAGGATGGTATTTTCGGATTTTTAGAATTTTCTTCTTAGTTTTTGGGCTATTATTACTTATTTGGGTCAATTGTAAGTGGGCTTCATATAAGTCCACCTAAGGGAGGTCCATTAGGGTTTCTTTAAGTTCAAATTCATTATAAATAAAGGCATAATCCAAACATGTAAAGGTTACGCAATTTTCAAATTAATAAAACTTATTTGCTGCACTTATTGTGTGTTGGTGGGATAATCTCCCTTTCTTGGTTCTCTAAAGAACTAAAAACGACTTATTGAAGAACAACTGTCTTAGTGGCGTCATCCTTATACTTCTCATTCGCGAATCAATATTCGTTGGGTGGGGGTTTCAGTTTCCAATAGTGCTGGTGCCTAGGTACAAGTTATCTTTGTGTCACACTCCTATCAAACCTGATTTACTTGGCTTTCCGGGAATTGGCGTCTTTGCATGTGGGTTGCATGACCATGTGATCACGAGGTTCGCATCACAATAGAAAAGAAACAAAGTTATATACAAGAAAAGTGAAAAGAGAAAATAAAATATCTCTTTTCTAATTTTGGTAATCTCTTTGCCCTTGCAATTTAAGTTCTTAAAGTCATCAATCAATCCTTTCATTTATGTGATAGGCCTGCATTTAAAATGAACATTTACCATAAATTAAAGGTATCTTATATTATTAGATATATTATTATAAAACATGCTTTAGTTAAGGAGTTATTGATACTTCAAGTGCAAAATGATGATATAACACCATGATAAAAATGCACTTTTAAGTACTAATCATACCCCCCAACCAGCTTATTACTAGTCCCTAGTAATCAAAGTGTTAAAATAGAAAAATAATTTGCAAATTCCACAAAGCAAGGTATTCATCATTTAACTTCTATTAATCTATCCAGATAAACAAACTCTCATTAAATTTATATCTCTGCTCAATACATCTTAACAAGATATTCATAAACCTTTCTTTTGTGCTCAATGTATCAACATATAATTATGGGGCTTTTCTTGGAAGAAAACAAAATTTTCGTTCTAATGTTTAAGGTTAACTTCCTTGGATTGAGATTATTATTTTTTACTCTTTTTTTTCTTTTTTTTTAAATATATATATATATACATATAATTTAAAAACACCATGCATCTTTAACCCATGTAACGAGCTTTCAGCTAATGACTCCCAAACCAGTTGGTCTTAGGGCATTAGGTGTTAAGACACCCCTACGAGCTTAGTAACTCGGGTCGCAGATACTGATAGGTAGATTGTGCAATGTTT
>NW_011500945.1:68633-72653 GCF_000495115.2 Populus euphratica | reverse complement strand
CTCTTTCCAGCACATTAGTGGCATGATCAACAGAATCAAAAGTGAATAGGAAGAAACCATTATCTGAAGATAAAACTTCTGATAGACCATAGGAGCCCCAGATTCTTTTGGCAATAGAATTAACAACGGGATATGGTAATTTCTGACCCACAAAATGACCAACTAGGGTGGATTTTCAAATTTCGCAGCCATCCTCAAACACATCAAGTGGAGGAGCTACTGTCACACGACCATCAGTCATAGCAGGGGGAGCAAAATGCAGATTACGAACTAGAGAAATACCAAGGTTCTTGCTACCCTCATTGTTAATAACATCAGAACCCTTCAAAGCATTTAAAAAATTCAATTTGGGGCTAAGGTTTAGCTGGTCTTGTTGCTGAGACCCTACCTTCAACTCATCAACTTTAGAACCCAACACATGATTCATTTCTGAAACAACATTAGAAGCTTGGGAATTAGAGTGTTTCTTCTCTATGCTAGCTTCAGAATCAGCTTGATTAACACTAGTAAACTGAGAGATCCTTATCCCATGGCTGTTCAACATATCTTATAGCTCTAATCTTAATATATGTCCAGACTTGACTTCATTGTGTTGTTCATTGTTAGAGGTAACCATTGGAACAGAATCCACAGCAGAACATAAGGATATTATAGCAGCATACAAATACTAGAGATACCAAATTCTAAGAAGAGAAACTGAGTCTAAGAAGTAACCTAAGCTCAGAAACAACAACAACTTAATCTCAGAAACAACAAGATTCAGATTTGTTCATGGAGGAAGAAGAGAATTACAGAATTATGAGGCCAGTATCTTCGGGTTCATTGATTGGAATGATGATCCGTGCGGTCAAAATGTAGAGTATGTTCTGACGCACAACATACTAAAAAATGGTGACGATCCAACGGTGAACAAAGAAGATCAAGCTTAAACAAAACCCAATTCACTCTGCTACAACCAAAAATGCAGAACAGTAGAAATATTACGAGATCAATATCTCCCACCTCGTTGATTGGAATGAAGATCCATTTGGTCAATGCTTCGAGAAGGTTGGAATGAACAACATAGTAAGAAATGAGGACGATCCAACGGTGGACGGAGTAGATCTAGCTCCGACAGTTTGATCTCTAATCTCTCTCTCTCTCCAGTTCTCTCTCTCTTTCACAGAGTACAAGCAACTCACGCATATCACTTCACCACATTCATTCAACCATTGCAATCTATAAGGCCTAGGATGCTTAATACAACTCAGATTCAATTTCTTCACAAGTGTATCACTAGCAACATTAGCACCAACATTAAAAAAAATACAAAGAGAGAAATCAAGAGCATGATTTTGATCTGGAAACTAAGATGTCTAAATGCATGGTAAATGCCTCCTTCTATAAGCCAAAATTTAGAACTATTGATTTGATGACTAATTGATGAGTAGGTGGCCAACTCTTGACTTGGTGACAATCCTTATCTTCTCTTGTCTGCCCAAAACATCATTGATATCGTCAAAATTAGAGCCACCTGAAAACATGAAAGTTGCAAGAAATCATCTCAGCTTTCTTATGTAAAAACTTCAACTTATTTAGACTTCTAAAACTCCAGATATGGGCCAAATACTGAACAATGCTCGAGCTAGAAGACAGATTCGGGCTTCTTTGTTGTTACTCCAATTTGGACTTGAAAATGACCTTTTTAGATCTTGAGCTTCATATGAAAGTTGTAAGCCTATGTCTTACCTTTTCATCCATATAAAGTGGACCTAAATCTGAGATCTACAACTCCAGATATGATCTAATTACCAAACAGTATTCCGGTTTGGACTGCACCGACATCTCTTTTTGGAGTTTAGCCATCTCTTTGTCATTTCAATTTTAGTTCTTAAATTCATCAATCAATCCTTTCATTTATGTGATAGGCCTGCATTTAAAATAAACATTTATCACAAATTAAAGGTATCTTATATTGTTAAGGAGTTATTGATACTTCAAGTGCAAAATGATGATATAAAACCTTGATAAAAATGTATTTTTTAAGTACTAATCAGTCACTAATAGTGTTGATCTAGTGGAGACTGAGGAAGAAACATATAAACAATAAGCTTAACTGTATTAAAAATAACAATAACCTTAACCGCATTAATTAATTAATTAGAAATGTGAAAAAAAATTAGAACTCATTGGTTTTAAGAGGTTAAGGAAATGTTGGTCTGATGGAGTCGAGTTGAGATTGAGAAAACATCGATGGTCGATCTGTGTTTATGTTTTCTTAATCTAAGGAGAGTAGAGAGGGAGAGGCGAAGAGGCGAGGGTGGAGAGGAAGAAGCTTAATGACTTTCTTTTTCACTTCTTCTTTCATATTAGGATTGGGCCTTCATTGCATTTCCCTAAAGGGTTCAGCATTATTCTCCAAATAGTTTTTTTGTGTACAAATCAAAAGACTAATTCCTTTTATGTCAGTTATGGTCCATCTTAATGCATTTTTGTGTATTTTTAGAGTTTGTAATAACTTACCGTCTTGATGTACATTAAATTTGGAAGAGATTATTACCGAAAAAGTTTCATTTTCTTCCAAAAATAAGTATTTGAGATTGAATAGCAATGACTTCAAATTAGGTTTAGGTGGTTGAACACTTGAAGGTATGGACTTAATTAATCGTGATGGCAATTCCTCAATTTATGATCTCCAATTACTTGCCTTTGATTATTCCTGAAAATAAATGATTTGCAAATGATCAAATTCATTAATTTCAATTTTACTGGAAGTGGTTTGAAATTGATCATGAATTAATTTTTCAGTGAAGTCCACTTGTAAATCATTATCATCTCCAAGTCGTCTGCAAATGTTGAAAATATTCATCTCCAATGTCATGTTTTCAAATGATAGTTTCATTAGTCCATTTCTAAAATTAATCAATGCATTAGAAGCTGCAAGAAACGGACGTCTTAAAATAACAGGAAATAAATTACATGCTTCAACAAGTTGTGTGTCCAAGACAATAAAATCCATAGGATAAATGAATTTATCGACTTATACTAACACATTTTCAATTATTCCTCTAGACACTTTTACAGATCTATTGGCAAGTAAAAGAATTACAGAAATTGGTTTTAACTTACCTAGATTGAGACTTTGAAAAACTAAATATGGAAGTAAATTCACACTAGCACCAAGATCAACTAAGGCTCTTTGAATTTTATGTTCTCCAATAAAGCAAGAAATTGTAGGACAACCAGGGTCTTTATAGTTCAAAGCATTATTGTTCTGAAGAATGACACTTACTTGTTTGGCTAAAAAGACTTTCTTTTTTACATTCAGTTTCCTCTTCACAGTGTATAGATCTTTCAAAAATTTAGCATAGGAAGGAACCTGTTTAATAGCATCCAAGAAAGGTATATTATCCTTACCTATTTGAAAGTTTCAAAGATTTTAGAGTTGTGATTGACTTTTCTTTGTTTAGTCATAGTATGAGAAAATGAAATTGCTGGCGGAAAATCAGTCTTTTCTTTGTAATTTTCAGATTCAACCCCTTCCTTACTCTCAGAGATTGACTCATCATCTTTCTCATAAGGTTCAAGAGTGGATTTTTCAATAACCTTACCACAGCGAAGAATAGTAACTAATTTGACTTAATCCATGTGTTGGCTTCCAAATCACTTGCATTTGTATTGTACTGCGCCTTGAGATTTTATTGTGGCTGAGATGGAAACTTACCTTTCTCTTGGAAACTTAGAGTACATGTCAATTTTGCAAGAGTATCTTTAAAATCTATCATGTTTTGAGCAAGTTGAGTATTGATTGTCTCTTGCTTTTCAATTAATGCATGCAATGTTTCCTTAAGATTTCTTCTAGAAGGTGGAGCATAAGGAGGTACATATCCATGAGAATTTTGAAAATTATGTTGTGCATGAAATGATGGTTGTGAAGTTTGTACATTGTTATTATCACTCTTTGATTAGTACTTAAAAGTGCATTTTTATTAAGGTTTTATATCATCATTTTGCACTTGAAGTATTAATAACTCTTTAACT
>NW_011500945.1:62273-67859 GCF_000495115.2 Populus euphratica | reverse complement strand
TTATTATTATTATTATTATTATTATTATTAGTACTACTACTACTATTATTATTAGTATTATTATTGCTTCTATTATTATTGTTGTTGTTTATAATTATTGTTTATAATTGTTGTTTATAATTTGTACAATTAACCTCCCTGTGGTTCGACCCCGGTCTTGCCGGGTTATTTATTACTTCGACACTCCTGCACTTGGGAGAAGACATCAATCTTTTCGTCGTGTCAAGTTTTTGGCGCCGTTGCCGGGGAGGTAAGTTCTTGTATAAATTATAGTATTTATTTTATTTTCTCTTTTCACTTTTCTTGTATATAACTTTGTTTCTTTTCTTTTGTTTCTTTTTATTTTGTTTTCTTCCTCCTTCTTTTGCTTTCTTCTTCTTTTTTATTTTATTCCTACACGTGCATGAGAGTGTGGTCACGTACATCAAGTGGTAGACTTTGTAGGGTATCCTCATCATTTTCAGAAAATATGGCCGAAGAAGATAATCAATCACTTCATAATGAGAACAATGAGAATAACCGTGCTAGAACACTTAGAGACCACATGAATCCCACAAGAACAAGTGCACCATCATGCATAGTTTTTCCTCCCGACGCATCTCATTTTAATTTTAAACCGGGTATTATTCAACTTTTACCTTCTTTTCATGGCTTAGAATTGGAAAATCCATACTTGCATTTAAGGGAATTTGAGGAGGTCTGCAACACATATAATAATTTAAATTGTAGCATGAACACCATCAGATTAAAGCTTTTTCCTTTTTCATTAAAAGATAAAGCTAAAACATGGCTACAAAATTTGAGACGAGGATCCATTCGTGCTTGGGATAAAATGCAACAACAGTTTTTAAAGAAGTTTTTTCCATCTCACAGAACAATCTCTTTCAAGAGACAAATCACCACTTTCACTCAAAAACCAGAAGAAACATTTTACTAATGTTGGGATAGGTATCAAGACTTGCTTTGTACTTGCCCTCATCATGGTTTTCAAACATGGAGATTGGTTTCATATTTCTATGAAGGGTGAACACCTAGAGATAGGTAAATGGTTGAATTGATGTGTAATGGAACTTTTGAAGATAAAGACCCTGATGAAGCAATTGAGTACTTAGACTTAGCTGAAAATGCTCAAAATTGAGACACCGCGGGTACTTATGAGGCACCGAGTAAAACTCAACCTCATACATTTAGTGGAGGTATGTACAACCTTAGGCAAGATCATGACCTCCAAGCTAAGTTTGCATCTTTAGCTAGAAAAGTCGAGGCACTAGAATTGAAAAAGAGTGGTTAATTAAAATTTGTTTAAAACACTACATGTCAAATATATGAAACAAATGAACACTCAACTAGTAACTGTCCAACCTTGCTTTCTTTTAAGGAATGTCTCCATGAACAAGCTCATCCTTTAAACAGTTTCCAAAGGGCTAACCACAACACACACTCCCAAACATACAACTCTGGTTGGAGAAATCATCCAAATTTCAATTGGAAGAGTGATAATAATAATGTACAAACTTCACAACCACCGTTTCAAGCACACCATAATTTTTAAAATTCTCATGGATATGCACCTCCTTATGCTCCACCTCCTAGTAGAAATTTTGAGGAAACATTGCATGCATTAATTGAAAAGCAAGAGACAATCAATACTCAACTTGCTCAAAACGTGATAGATTTTAAAGATACTCTTGCAAAACTAACATCTGCTCTCAGTTTCTAAGAGAAAAGTAAGTTTCCATCTCAACCACAACAAAATCTCAAAGGGCAATATAATGCAAATACAAGTAGTTCCGGAGCCCAACACATGGATCAAGTCAAATCAGTCACTACTCTTCGCAGTGATAAGGTTATTGAAAGACCCTCTCTTGAACCTTATAAGAAAGATAATGAGTCAATCTCTGAGGGTAAGGAAGGAGTTGAATCTGAAAATTGCAAAGAAAAGACAGATTCTTCGCCAGCAGTTCCATTTCCTTAAGCCATGACCAAACAAAGGAATGTCAATCACAACTCTGAAATTTTTGAAACTTTTAAACAGGTAAGAATCAATATACCTTTGCTGGATGCTATTAAACAGGTTCCTTCCTATGTTAAATTCTTGAAAGATCTATGCACTGTGAAGAGGAAACTGAATGTGAAAAAGAAAGCCTTTTTAGCGGAACAAGTAAGTGCCATTCTTCAAAACAATAATGCTTTGAAATATAAAGACCCTGGTTGTCCTACAATTTCCTGCTTTATTGGAGAGCATAAAATTGAAAGAGCCTTACTTGATCTTGGTGCTAGTGTGAATTTACTTCCATATTCAGTTTTTCAGAATCTCAATCTAGGTGAGTTAAAACCAACTTCTATAACTCTTTTACTTGCCGATAGATCTATAAAAGTGCCTAGAGGAATAATCGAAGATGTGTTAGTACAAGTCGATAAATTCATTTATCTTGTGGATTTTATTGTCTTAAACACATAACCTGTTGAAGTTTGTAATTCATTTCCTGTTATTTTAGGACGTTCGTTTCTTGCAACTTCTAATGCATTAATTAATTGTAGGAATGGACTGATGAAGCTATCATTTGGAAACATGACATTGGAGATGAATATTTTCAACATTTGTAAGCAACCTGGAGATGATAATGATTTACAAGAAGTAGATCATATTGACGAATTAGTTTATGATCAACTTGAATCTACTTTAAGTAAAAAATGAGTTGGATGAATCTGAAGATTTGCAAATGATTTATTCTGAGAAAGAAATCACAGATGAAAAAGGCACCAAAAATGTTAATGCGAATATTTTATCAAAAATGACAACAAATTCGACATCTAACATCACACCAATTGATGATTACTTTCCTGACGAATCCTTACTTTCTCTTAGTCCAATGCCTAGTACGATAAAAATATCAACTTTCTTGCTTTAGGAGATTTGCTAGCTGATTGGAGTACTCAAGACAAAGAAAAGTTTTTGAATGAAGTGAAGAACTTTTATTGTGATGATCCTAACTTATTCAAATATTGTCCTGATCAAATATTTCAAAGATTCATTCTCAACAATGAGGTAAGTAGTGTCATTAAACTTTGTCCTTCTGAAGCATGTGAAAGTTATTTCTCGTCAAAAAAGACAGCTACAAAAATCTTTTAAAATGGATTTTATTGGCCCACCATGTTCAAGGACACGCATGCATTCTGCAAAACTTGTGAAAATCGTCAAAAAGTTGATATTGATCAAAAAAATTTGTTTTATAATTCTCAACTCTATGCATTCCCTAGAGAGCTAAGATCAAGATGGAGCAATCCTTATGGGGCCTATGATATTGAGAATTCAATGAATGACAATGTTTTTAAGGAAAATAGACATCGCTTGAAAGCTTACTTTGATAATTTTCCTAGTGAAAATGAATCAACTGGTTTGAATGATCTTTTAGATAAAGGTTGATTATTTTGTTTTTCTTACATTGTTTTTGTGTTTCTTTTTGAGTGATTTTTGCTAGTTTCTCTCACCCTGGTCAAATGGCGGACAACGGTACTCCATGACTTAAGTTGGTTCTTTTAGTTTCCCATAATAACTGATATTTGTGTATATATTTGTGCAATTCTTTAAATTTCTCTTCCAATTCTCATTTGATAATGTACACTAATCTTGAAAAATTGAAAAAGTATTTTCCCGCTCTGCCTCAGAATGTGATTACAAAAATTTACCGTGCTAGATGTGCAAGATTAAGGTTGTTAATGAATCATGGAATTCCTGAAGATATTGTTGGTTGATTGAAGCAAAGGTTCGATTATCAGGTGAGTCCTTTAATTCCTTTATTTCACATATGCCTGGAACAAGTAAAAGCACTTTTGCAAAGAAACGTCGTGCAAAACGATTGAAAGTCTGTCATCGATGTGCCAGATGGACTTGTAATACACAATATCGTTCTTTAGGAATGATATCTATAAACTGTGAAGATAAAATACAGTTCATTAAGGATAGCCTGAGTAAAGAGTCTTTAGATAATCTTCTATTAACTCTTGAGACGCATCCTAGTAGAGATGTGCATCGTGCAATTCATGATTTATGGCTACTATTTCATAAAGAACATGCTCGACTTAGTCTTGAAAATCTGACTAAAAAAGACCATGTTTGTCGGTTTTTAAGAAAACTGGATTGGAAGCCTATCCCCGACCCATAGAGGGTGTTGAAGTCGTTCTTAAACATAAAACCAAGGGAAGATGTGAGCCATTACACAACTGTGATTTGAATTTTTGTTTGTAAAAACTTGTGTCTTTTGGTTTTATTAATAGCATAATATTTGTGTTTTGTTGTTTCTTATATTTGTTTAAGTGTGTTTCAGGTTTGTTAGTGTTTGTTATTTCAAGTGATACCTTCTATACTCTATCTTTCTACCTTAGGACATTGAGGACAATGTCTCGTTTTGGTTAGGGGGAGAGGGTAGAGGGTAGTAGTTGATAAAAAAAATTATTTTCTATTTCATAAAGCATATGTATAATTGTTGTTACTAGGATGGCATAGTAAAGGAGCTCTTTTGTTAAAGTAACTCTTGAGACGTATCTTAGTAACCATTCTTAACAAGGTCTATTATAATACTTCTTGAAATATTCAAATTTACAAACTCTTGCATTATTATCACTTAATTCTGCTTATATACTCATTTAACATATATTCTTAAACCTTAATTTTCATACACACAATTTAACATATGATTGTGGGTTGCACATTGTATTATTACATTATTTATTTTCTTTTGTTAAGGGTAACAAATAAGGGAAAGGGATAGTATCTTATTTAAACAAAAAAAAGTGCCAAAAAAAAACAATAAAAATAAAAATAATGATAATAAAAATGTAGATAAGTTTGGTTTTGTAGCCTCCCTAACTTAAGAAATTAAGCCCGAAGGGGTGTTTTAACACCTAATACCCTAAAGTCAACTGGCTTGGGAGCTATTGGCTCAACGCTTGTTACAAGGGTTAAGGAGAAAAGCTTAAGGGAATCAAACATTGCACTATCTACATATCAATATCTGCAACCCGAGTTACTAAGCTCGTAAGGGTGTCTCAACACTTAATGCCCTAAGACCAACTGGTTTGGGAGTCATTAACCGAAAGCTCGTTACATGGGTTAAAGATGTATGATGTTTTAAGTTCTATGTATATATATTACAAAAATAATAAAAAAAGATAAAAAATAATAATCCCAGCCCAAGAAAGTTAACCTTAAACATTAGAACAAAAATTTTGTTTTCATCCAAGAAAAGCACCATAATTATGTGTTGATATATTGAGCAAAAAAAAAAAGGTTTATTAATATATTGTTAAGAGGTATTGAGCAGATATATCTTATAATCATAATTTTATGATTAAATTCAAAACTCCTTTTCACCACTACTCAAGAGGCAAACTCATTGTTCTCAATGTTGCATGCCCTACAATAATGAGAGTTTGTTTATCTGGATAGATTAATGGAAGTTGAATGATGAATACCTTGCTTTATGGAATTTGCAAATTGTTTTTCTATTTTAATTCTTTGATTACTAGGAACTAGTAATAAGCTAGTTGGGGGGTGTGATTAGTACTTAAAAGTGCATTTTTATT
>NW_011500945.1:58156-62161 GCF_000495115.2 Populus euphratica | reverse complement strand
ATCATTTTGCACTTGAAGTATCAATAACTCCTTAACTAAAGCATGTTTTATAATAACATATCTTAATATAAGATACCTTTAATTTATGGTAGATGTTTATTTTAAATGCAGGCCTATCACATAAATGAAAGAATTGATTGATGAATTTAAGAATTGAAATTAAAAGGACAAAGAGATGGCTAAACTCCGTAAAGAGATGTCGGTGCAGTCCAAACCTGAACACTGTTCGGTAATTGGGCCATATTTGGAGCTACAGATCTCAGATTTAGGTCCAATTTATATGGATGGAAAGGTAAGACATAGGCCTACAACTTTCATATGGAGCCCAAGATCTAAAAAGGCCATTATCAAGTCCAAATTGTAGCAACAACAAAAAATCCCGAATCTGTCTTGCAGCCCGAGCACTGTTCGGTATTTTGGCCATATCTGGAGTTCTAGAAGTCCAAATGAGCTGAATGTTTTACACAAGAAAGATGAGACAATTGCCTACAACTTTCATGTTTACAACTGGCTCCAATTTTGACGTTATCAATGACGTTTTGGGCAGACAAGAGAAGATAAGGATTGTCACCAAGTCAAAAGTTGGTCACCCACTTATCAATTAGTCATCAAATCAATAGTTTCCAATTTTGGCCTATAAAAGGAGGCATTTGCCATGCATTTAGGCATCTTGATTTCCAGATCAAGATCATGCTCTTCCTTTCTCTCTTTGTATTTTTTGTAATGTTTATGCTTTACTTTCATTAATATCAAGTTTATGCCTTTCATTTCCTTTCCTTTACTTAGTTAACTTTTATGTTCTTATTTTGTTTATCTATTTTGCTTTCTTTCATTATGTCTAGCTAAGTTAATTATGTCAAGGTGAAAAGGTTACACTAATGGTGTAAGAATAAGTATAATGTAAACTTAATATGAACTTTAATGTTTGATACTAACATGTTTTATATTTGTTATCTTGTTCACTCTTTAATACTTTGCTTGTTAAATGACTAATCTTGATTTATGTTATATAACACTTGGTACAACAAATGCTTGGCACTTTCATAGCCCATAATGTATGGTATAACCGACACCTGAGCTATGAAAGGAACTTGATTTATTGTTAACATAAGTTATAATCATGAATGCTTGACGAGATTTACAAGTATTAGCATTAATTGAATAAGATGACTAATGTAATCATGTTAACAATATATAATCTGATTGGAACCTCCTTTGTGTGTGGTTTCCAATTCAATAATAAGAGTTTATACTATACTTGTTTGATATACCATTAGTGGAACCTCTAACCTTGACATTTGTTATTATCATTGTTTAATCGTTACATTAATATTCCATCTCAAAGTTCTCATCTTCTTCTTCTTCTTCTATTTCTTTATTATTATTATTATTATTATTATTACTATTGTTGTTGTTGTTATTATTGTTTTATAATTGTTGTTTATAATTTGTACAATTAACCTCCCTGTGGTTCGACCCCGGTCTTGCCGGGTTATTTATTACTGCGACACTCCTGCACTTTGAAGAAGACATTAATCTTTTAGTTGTGTCACTCTTCCAACCAAAATTTGTGTGATTTCTCCGACTAGGGTTGTATATTTGCGAGTTTGGGTTGTAGTTGGCCCTTTAAAAATTGTTTAAAGCAGGGGCTTTTTTTTTTTTGGTAAATTGACGTATATATTACAAGAAGAAGATACAAAGATTATAAGGGGCATACCCCAGATTTACAATGAAAAGCAGGGGCCTTTTCATGGAGACATTCCTTAAAAGAAGGCAAGGTTAGACAATTATTGGTTGAGTGTTCATTTGTTTCACATATTTGACACACAATGTTTTCAACAGATTTTAATTGACCACTATTTTTCAATTCTAGTGCCTCAACTTTTCTAGCTAAGATGCAAACTTGACTTGGAGGTCATGATCTTCTCTAAGGTTGTACATACCTCCACCAAATGTATGAGGTTGAGTTTTACTCGATGTCTCATAAGTAGCCGCGGTGTCCCAATTTTAAGCATTTTCAGCTAACAAGTCTTAAGTATTCTATTGCTTTATTAGAGTCTTTTAAAAACATCAATTCAACCATTTGCATATCTCTAGGTGTTAACCCTTCATAAAAATATGAAACCAATCTCCAAGTTTCAAAATTATGATGAGGGCAAGTATTAAGCAAGTCTCGATACCTGTCCCAACATTATTAAAATGTTTCTCCTGATTTTTTAGTGAAAGTAACGAGTTGTCTTTTGAAAGAGTTTATTCTATTTGATGGAAAAAACTTCTTTAAAAACTGCTTTTGCATTTCATCCCAAGCACGAATGGATCTTTGTCTCAAATTTTATAGCCATGTTTTAGCTTTATCTTTTAATGAAAAAGAAAAAAAGCTTTAATCTAATGATGTTCATGCTACAATTTAAGTCATTATACATGTTACACACCTCCTTAAATTTCCTAAATTTAAGCCATGAAAAAAAGGTAAAAGTTGAATAATGTCTAGCTTAAAATTAATATGATATGCATCCTAATAGTAGTAGTAGTAGTAGTAGTAGTAATAATAATAATAATAATAATAATAATAATAATAAAGAAGCATAAGAAGAAGAAGAAGAAGTTGATCAGAGCTTTGAGATAGAAGATCAATGCAAGGGTTAAATAATGATAACAACAAATATCAAGGTTAGAGGATCCACTAATGGTATGTCAAACAAGTATAATATAAACTTTTATTATTTAATTGGAAACCACATATAAAGAAGGTTCCAATCAGATTATAAATTGTTAACATGATTAAATTAGTTATCTTATTTAATTAATGTTAATACTTGTAAATATTGTCAAGTATTCATGATTATAACTTGTGTTAACAAATCAAGTTCCTTTCATAGCTCATGTGTCGGTTATACCGTACAGTATGGGTTATGAGAGTGTCATGCATTTGTTGTACCAAGTGTTATACAATATAAATCTAGATTAATCATTTAACAAGCAAAGTATTAAAGAGTGAACAAGATAACAAATATAAAAATGTTAGTATCAAACATTAAGGTCCATGTTGAGTTTACACTATACTTATTCTTATACCATTAGTGTAACCTTTTCACCTTGACATAATAAAAGAAAGAAAAGTAAATAAATAAAATAAAAAACATAAATAAGATAAAATTTAACTAAGTAAAAGAAAGGAAATGAAAAGCATAAACTTAATATTAATAAAAACAAAACTTAAGCATTACAAAAATACAAAGAGAGAAAGCAAGAATATGATCTTGATCTGGAAACCAAGATGCTTAAATGCATGGCAAATGCCTCCTTTTACAGGCCAAAATTAAAAACTATTGATTTGATGACTAATTGATGAGTGGGTGGCCAACTCTTGACTTGGTGACAATCTTTATCTTCTCTTGTTTGCCCAAAAAGTCATTGATAATGTCAAAATTGAAACTACTTGAAAACATGAAAGTTATAGAAAATTGTCTCGACTTTCCAGAAAAAAAAAATGATCATTTAGACTTCCAGAACTTAAGATATGGGTCAAACACTGAATAGTGCTCGGGCTGCAGGACAGATTCAGACTTCTTTGTTGTTGCTATAGTTTGGACTTGAAAATGACCTTTTTAAATATTTGGCTCTATATGAAAGTTGTAGGCCTATATTTTACCTTTCTATCCATGTAAGGTAGATATAAATGTGAGATCTATAGCTCCAAATATGACCCAAATGACCGAACAATGTTTCGGTTTGAACTGCACCAACATCTCTTTTCTAAGTTTGGCCATCTTTTTGTCCTTTTAATTTCAGTTATTAAACTCATCAATCAATCCTTTTATTTATGTGATAGACCTGCATTTAAAATGAACATTTACTATAAATTAAAGGTATCTTATATTATTAGATATGTTATTATAAAACATGCTTCAATTAAGTATTGCTTTATTAGAGTCTTTTAAAAACATCAATTCAACCATTTGCATATCTCTAGGTGTTAACCCTTCATAAAAATATGAAACCAAT
>NW_011500945.1:57566-58086 GCF_000495115.2 Populus euphratica | reverse complement strand
TTAAAATGTTTCTCCTGATTTTTTAGTGAAAGTAACGAGTTGTCTTTTGAAAGAGTTTATTCTATTTGATGGAAAAAACTTCTTTAAAAACTGCTTTTGCATTTCATCCCAAGCACGAATGGATCCTAGTCTCAAATTTTATAGCCATGTTTTAGCTTTATCTTTTAATGAAAAAGAAAAAAAGCTTTAATCTAATGATGTTCATGCTACAATTTAAGTCATTATACATGTTACACACCTCCTTAAATTTCCTAAATTTAAGCCATGAAAAGAAGGTAAAAGTTGAATAATGTCTAGCTTAAAATTAATATGATATGCATCCTAATAGTAGTAGTAGTAGTAGTAGTAGTAGTAGTAGTAGTAGTAATAATAATAATAAAGAAGCATAAGAAGAAGAAGAAGAAGTTTATCAAAGCTTTGAGATAGAAGATCAATGCAAGGGTTAAACAATGATAACAACAAATATCAAGGTTAGAGGATCCAGTAATGGTATGTCAAACAAGTATAATATAAACTTTTA
>NW_011500945.1:55959-56369 GCF_000495115.2 Populus euphratica | reverse complement strand
TTGGTGACAATCTTTATCTTCTCTTGTTTGCCCAAAAAGTCATTGATAATGTCAAAATTGAAACTACTTGAAAACATGAAAGTTATAGAAAATTGTCTCGACTTTCCAGAAAAAAAAATGATCATTTAGACTTCCAAAACTTAAGATATGGGTCAAACACTGAATAGTGCTCGGGCTGCAGGACAGATTCAGACTTCTTTGTTGTTGCTATAGTTTGGACTTGAAAATGATCTTTTTAAATATTTGGCTCTATATGAAAGTTGTAGGCCTATATTTTACCTTTCTATCCATGTAAGGTAGATATAAATGTGAGATCTATAGCTCCAAATATGACCCAAATGACCGAACAATGTTTCGGTTTGAACTGCACCAACATCTCTTTTCTAAGTTTGGCCATCTTTTTGTCCTTT